>NW_023605047.1:0-28898 GCF_014898055.3 Talpa occidentalis
TTTCTCATTACTCAGTGAGGGACTTTCACCTCAGTGAGGGCCCCGTGCGTCTCCCCGCAAGCCTAGGTCGCAGGCGTGGGGATCTGGGGCAGCCACGATCAGCGATCAGCGTTTGCTTTTCAAGCAATGCCGCTTTTCTGCGCAAGCTTACCGGCTGGCCCGGGGCTGTGTGTAGATCTCCGGGAGTCTCTGTTTTTTTCTAATGGCACCTGGAGCCATTCGCTCACCTCCGCGGCGAATCCTGCAGGGTTCTCCACAGCTCCAGTTCACAGTGTGTGGTGGCTGAAATAGTTCCTTTCCACTCACAGTCCCGCTTGATGTGTAGTTTGTTCTTGTTGGTCGTTTTAGTTTGTTTTTTCCTCCTTTCTGTGGTTGGAGAGTGCCAACTTTGTGGGTGGGGAGGGGTAGCAGGGTTCTGAGCTTTCCTCCCTTTTAGTCCTCTTTTATGGCAACTTTCTTCTTTGGGTAGTTTGCTGGAGTTGTCCGTTTATCTTCGTGCCCCAGTTTCTCACTGGAACCTGCCTCTTTTCCTCCCTATTAACTTTTTCTTAATGGGAGATCTTACTTGCAGCGTTTCCTTGCCGCCATGTTGATCCACCTCTCCTCCCAATACACATTCTTACCAGGCACTTCCCAACACATTCCTCCAAGTACTTTCCCACCTTCCCTGAACATCCTCCCCAATAAACATGAGACTGCCCCCGAAAAGGGGCTGCACTCCTAACCTTTGAGTTCCTCTATATGTCTCTCTCTCTACTTGGACTTTGAGTTGATTTTGCTCCATCCTGAACCTCCCTCAATGCTTCTGCCCCACAAAGTGACAATGCTCTAGTCTACTGCAAAGTCACCATCAGAAAAAAAAAAAAAACTGCCATTTTTAAGAAACTGTTCTGACAATTTAATTACGTAGATTTGTCAAAGTTTGATTTCAAGGTTGTTTCAAGGAAAGGGACCTAAGTGGGTCAATTCAAACGTTTATCTCTTGCTAGAGACATTTATGTGGGGAAGAAAGCATTAGATAACCAAGAAGAGGCTTTCTGATTAGAGATCATTAGATTTATGACTGAATGTCAGATGGAATAGCAGGTGAGTAATTAGTTTTCCAGAATATATCTTGGTCTGTTTTATGTCATCAGGCAAGTATGCAATGGTGCTTAAGCAATTTCACTAGGAATGCCAATTTTTGGTCTCAGGAGGAGGTTACAAAGTATATACCAGATCAGGACCTCCACAAAGGCCATAAAGATGGTTGAATTTTCAGTTCTTTTTGCAAACAACAAATAAAATAAAATGAAACAACATCAAATGGTATGGGATTAGAACAACAGTCTTCCAGTGATCTGACTTGTTTCTGATGTTGGCCAATTAAGTGATAAAAGTTAAGTTTATATGGAACAAAATATTATTCAAGTAAGACCATGTAGGGGTCAGACTTTATTTATTTATTTATTTATTTATGTATTATTGCTTAGAAGAACTGGGGTATAAGCCAGAGATGCAGAGGCGAGTAGATTCACCATAGACAGAGTGGGGAGCAAAACAGGTGAATTTGCTGAAATACACAGCTAAGTAGAGTGGTGGGTGAGACAGGAGAGGTCTGCTATGTTTAGCTCCATGGCTGGGGATCAATCTTAGGCCATGATGGTGATAGTGCTGAGATTTAACCCCTAAGCCATGAGGGAGGTCCAGGGATCAGACTCTTTATAATAAAGACTTGGCTCAACCTACAGGCCAAACAAAGCAACCACAAAAATAATAAACAAAGCTAACTTGGGGCCTCCCTGGTGGCCTAGGGGTTAAGGCTCAGCTCTATCACCTCTGTGGCCTGAGTTGGATCCCCAGCCATGGTGCTAACCCACACAGGGCAGAGAGTTCTCACACACTGCTCCCAGTGGATCCCGCTGCTAAGCAGTGGATTTTAGTCAATCCGCTTGTTCTGCTCCCCACCTCTATCCCTGGTAGATCTGGTGCAGGGCAGCAAGGGGCACTAATACTGGCCAAAGGCACTGTCCAAATGGTTTACCAATCATTGTCTGAGTTTTTCATCTGTGTGTGCAGTTGCAAGACTACTCAGGTTCAGAGAATACTATAATGGGATTTATTTAACAAACCAGGGAAAAACAAAGTTACTGAGGCCAAAAATGGCTATTGACCTCACCCAAAGCCATGTCCAGTGTTTTTAAAGTCCACACACAAACACTCCTAAGATGGCTTCTTTTCACCTTTGAGGACCTGGAGCATGCGGCAGATAGACTAGAGGCCAGGTTCCAACTCATGAAGACAACAGAAGACACAATAGGAGATGCTCACCAGAGCTGCTGAGATGTCCCAGTGCAGCACCAGACAAGTGACACTGAAAACAGCAGCTTCGTGGCTGAAAGACCCAACAAACAGCAACATGCACAACTGCAAGACCACTCAGCAAGGTGCCTGCTCTGGGTTTTTGCTTCCCTCACAGGCCTTAAGAGCATCAAAACTGGGAACAGTTTTAGTCACTCGGCTCTCTGCAAAGCCTCTAAACTTTTCCTCTCTGAGGTTGGCTGCTGGAAGCCTCACCACATCCTTCAGAGGCCCACAACAGCCTCTATAAGATCAGTATGTGGGGGTAGTAATGGCTGACCCCAGAATCACTGAAAATCAAAAAATGCTAAAATCCCAAAAGCTGAATCCTTAAACTCTGAGTCACAAACATTGAATTGGGGGCTGCTTTTGCAGTCCCTATATTTCTTATCAGCGTCTCCATCCCAAAAGCAATACTTTGCTTGCATTTTCCCTAGGGCTGTCTATCCTCACCAGCATCCCCCTCTAGGGGGCACCACCTGTAACAGTCTTTGGCTTCAGCTACAGCTACAGATCCTCTCACCCTCTGCACCTCTGGCTTCCACCCCTGTTCTCATACGTAAAAATAAAGAAACAAACAAATTAATTAATTAATTAAAAATTATAAACAAGCTAACCAACTAAGTTTTGGGTGAAGCATAGGACTCACACCTCCTTGTAGAAATGAAGACTGCAGGGCCATGCCCTATGATTTTGCTATTTTGTATGTATATTTACAAAATAATTTTTTCTTAGCTTTGCTTCTTTTACTCTTTTGTATAGGAAGTATCATTGGTGTTCAATTTCTAATTGAGTTGCTAGGTTTATACATGAGAACCACCTTCAGCTTTTAACTAAGAGTTCAAACTACAGTGGCTTAAGAGAAAACTTACTTCTCTCTCATATATGTCTGGAATGTAGTCTAAGACTGGATGTTTGTCTTTCGTCATTATTAGGGATAAGAGGTCCTTTGAAACAGGGCTACAGGAGTCCAAAATGATCCAAGGACAGTGCACAGTACAGGACAGGGTCACTGTGATTTTGTTATCCACATGCACAACTGCAAGACCACTCAGACTCAGGGAACGACAACAATGGGGTTTATTTAATAAACAGGGGAAACAAAGTTTCTAAAGGCCACAAGAGGTCAGCAGTCTCAGTTAGTGTCTACAATTTCCCAAAGTCTAAACAGAAGGCCTACTCAGCATTTATTCTCTAATCCCTAACTTTGTTACAGGGCAAGGAAGGGGCACCCCCAACCCCCAAACCTGCCTGTTTTAAAATAGGTCTGCCATCTGCCACATCAAGACAAAACATACTCTGAGTGCACAAGACCATTAATGGAAAGGATCTTTAATACAATTACTGTGCAATACAGAAAAGCGGAAGAATATAGTTTACAATCAAGCACCCAAATTTAACCATACCCGTGGGTAAACGTCCAGGCAAAGAGGATTGGCCCAAAGCAGGCCACTGAGGCCTAAAAACCTGTCACAGTCTAAGGTACTTCCTGTTGAGGACCATTGGAAAGGGTCAGAAGACCCAGACAAGTCTGGGAGGAAAAGAGCAAAATCAAAATCAAAATCAAAGCTGCAAATGTTAACCTGCCTACGAGTCTCTTACCCACGTCTGTTTCAGAACAGTCCAAGACCAAGAAGCAAGTGCAGCTTCTTCACATGTCTCTCGGCTCCATGGGCCTCCTCCTGGCCCCCATCCTGCTTCCTTCCTTCACCAGTCTCCTCAGCTTCTCCCTCCCCCTGCTCAGCTTCACCCTCCCTTGGATGGGACAGAAAGCCTAAAACCTCCCCTTTTCGTGGGACCACTCTTTTGCAATTTCACATGTGTCAGGAAGCACTTGTAGAGATATTGACTTCTTACTCTCTTGATCACAACTGGTTTTTTTTTTAATCACAGTTTCCTTCTTTTCTTTTTTTTTTTTGTATAGAATAACTGGGGTGTAGGCCAGAAGTGCAGGGGATGAGAGGATTCCCCAGAGACAGGGTGGGGAGCAGAACAGGCAGATCTACTGAAATCCACTGCTGAGGAGAGCCATGGGTAAGACAGGAGAGGTCTGCTGTACCATATAGGTCAGCTCCCTGCCCAGGGATCAAACTCAGGCCATGGTGGTGGTAGCGCCAAGACTTAACCACTAGGCCACCAGGGAGGTCCCACAGTTTCACTTTTTAGTGATAGATTTTTAAATCAATTTTTATTGATTTACCAGTCATTTTCATTAACTGTATAATTTTGGGAGTACAAATTCACACCTCAACACATGCATATGCCTCACATACCCTCTTTCAAATCTTCACTGCCACTACATGCTGTCCCTCCCTTCCCTGTGGCAACCACTGTTTTTTCAGTTACTTGTGTTTTGCCAGGTCATAGGTTGTGTCTCTCTTCCAGCCTATCTTTGCATTTCTAGATTCTGAAGCAAGATAAAAGACCCTTGAGGTACCCTCGCCAGGTATGATTTGTATAGGATGGCAAATAATCCTTTCACAGATGGGACAGTGAATTCTTCTGAAAATAATACAATTTGCCAGTTTGATTTTTTGTTGTTTACATTTCACAAACGAGTGTAATCATCCAATAATTGTGTTTCACTTTCTTTTTTTAAATTTTTTTAAAGATGTATTTATTTTTGCATACAAGATCTAGGGTACAGACAGAGGTGTGTGGGGGGTGAGAGGATTCATCAAAGACAGAGTGGGGAACAGAACAGGCAGATTGACCGAAGTATACTCTGAGGGGAGCAGCGGGCAAGACAGGAGAGGTCTGCAGCGTCATGTGGGTTGCTCCCTGTCCGGCCAGGGGATCGAACTCATGCTTGTGCTGCAGAGGCTGCAGACAGATTCATAGGTTGCATCTTAAACCCTTGAGCCACCATGAGGCCCTTCATGTTTCACTTTCTAACTAATTTCACTTAGCATAATCATCGTAAGGCCCATCCATTTTGCTCCAAAAGGCATTATTTCATCTTTTTAAATAATATTTCATTGAGTATATAAATATCACAATTTCCTTATCTAGTCATCAGTGACAGATTATATTTTTTAGCATGGGACAGTTTATTGATCTTGTATTGCTTGATATTTTATGTCCTGTTCACATATCTTTGTATCCTTTATGCCATGAAATTAGTAACATGGAATCAAGATTTTTTTCTCACATGGATATCTGCTTGATCTGTGAAACTTAGTGAAAAAAATCATTTCCTCACTGTCAGTAACATTTTTGTCATATATTAGATTTGATTGTTTAAGTATGTGTCTACTTGGGCTTTCTATTTCATTGGTCTACTTATTTTCCTTGTGTAATGCCAGATTGTCCTAACCATTGTAGCTTTGAAATCAGAAGTCCTGTATGTATATTCCAGATTTGTGTGTGTGTGTGTGTGTGTTTTTACCTTCTTTTGTATTCTATATAACTTTTAGAATTAAGGTGTTTCTCTTCACATCAATGCTTTCAAAATTTATAGAGAATTTAACTGCAATAGTAGCATTTGATTTATAAATCAATTATGTATGTTAGTAAGGGGTTTACAAAAGATTGCCTCATAGGTCTATGGGCATTTTCACTGTGACACACACACACATACACACACATATATTCCCTAGGTAGAAATTACTGTTTTTTTTACTTTGAAGAGCACAGATGTCTTTCTAAGGCAACAAAATCAGTAACTTCAAAAGATATATCTGATACACATTTTTTTCTCCTTCAAAAGAAGCTGGGACTCTTAAAATAAAAGTCTAAATGATTGTGCTGATTTATGGACTACTACTACTGCTAACAAGTGTTTCCAAAAGCTTGGTTTTACAGTTTTTTAAGTGCAAATTTCTGCTTTTGTTGCTTAACATCCCATAGTACATTAATGGAAGTGTTTTTAAAGTAAAATTTCCAACAAAAAAATAGAGCCTCCCTGTGGCGTAGGCAGTTGAGCACTGCACTGTGAAGCTGCCCACAGCCTCTGCAGCACGAGTTCGATCCTGGCCAGCCAGGGAGATACCCACATGGTGCGGCAGACCTCTCCTGTCTCACCCGCTGCTTTCCTTCAGCAGTGTATTTTCATCAGTCTGCCTGTTCTGCTCCCACTCTGTCTCTGGTGAATCCTCTCACCCTCCGTAAATTTGGCCTGTACCCTGGTTCTTGTGTAAATAAAAAATCTTTTAAAAAAATTCCAACAAAATAAACACTGTCAAGCAAAGGTCAT
The DNA here is from genome assembly GCF_014898055.3 of Talpa occidentalis. Classification (NCBI taxonomy): domain Eukaryota; kingdom Metazoa; phylum Chordata; class Mammalia; order Eulipotyphla; family Talpidae; genus Talpa; species Talpa occidentalis. The sequence goes on from NW_023605047.1 coordinate 6,536, forward strand.
TTCCCTTCAACAGAGAAAATGAGATGAAATTAAAGAATTCATAATGCAGTGACACAATTTTATAAACAAAATATCCTTGCCACTGAGAAAAATGATCATTAAAAGAAACAACATTCCTTACATACTAGAAAAATAATAAGACTTTCATTAATGCTCTGGTCAAAATGAAATAATACTAGAGAATCTTTATCTCAGCTTGACCTGAAATCCCATTACGCATTGGAAAGATTGCCAATGTAAACTGTCAGGGTGAAGAATGTTGCTAATTTTTGGACTTTATATAATTCCTGTATTTCTCTAATTTCCCGATTGCATTTTTGTAATATACCTGATTTCCCTCACCCATTCCCCTTCTCCTTCTCTTCTCCCACTTCCCCCTCTTCCTGCTTTCTCCCCACTTCCCCCTTTTCCTCTTCCTCCCTCCTCAAATTTCACTGGTGATATTTGTATTCTGGCATACAGCATTTAAACAGCACCAGAGCCAAGACTGCTGTTCAGTGTTTTATCTTCATTCCACTCCTTCCTACACCCTTGACCACCTCCTTCCTTACTCAACCTTCCCAGATATTCAGACACTTGCATCCTGCCACTCTCAGTCTACTTTGTCACTACTCTCCAGAGATTGCAAATAATTTCTAAAATCCATTTTCAGCTCCATCTCCCATTAACATTGATACATTTCAGGCTCCCCGGTGGCGCAGCGGTTGAGCGCTGGGTTGCGAAGCTGCCCGCAGCCTCGGCAGCGCTGGTTCTTTAAAAAAAAAAAAAAAAAACATTGATACATTTCATTTCTCAGCCCCTTTCTCAGGTGTGGCAGTCAGAACGAGTTCAATGTTGTGCAACATTTACAATCCTGCCCATACAAACTCCTTCAGGATCCTGGTTGCTTCAAGATCAGGCTCTTCCTTTTGCTGTTAGTCACATGCAAAACATTTAGTAGAAGAGCAGAGGCCCTGGGTGACAGTCATTTTTTTTAAAAAAAGATTTATTTTTATTTATTTATACAAGCACTGGGTACAGTCAGAAGCTCAGGAGAGTGAGAGAATTCACCAGAGCCAGAGCGGGGAGCAGAGCAGGCAGAAGGACCAAAGTACACTGCTGAGGGGAGCAGCCGGCGGCAGGAGAGGTCTGCGCGCCATGCGGGACCCTCCTCCGGTGGCCTGGGAGCAGCCGGGGATTGAACCGGCGCTGCAGAGGCTGCGGGCAGCTTCGCAACCCAGCGCTCAACCACTGCGCCACCGGGGAGGCCCTGGGTGACAGTCATTTTGATAAAAAGAACTTCTATACCTGAATGCCCTTAAGGACAATCTCCTTCCCATTGGCTCCACTTAACCCACTTGCACATTGAACATTGAGAGGAGTCAAAAACAGGGATCCCCTTGGTGGCCTAGGGTTTGAGTCTCAGTACTATCACCACTATGGCCTGAGTTCAACCACTGGCCAGGGAGCTGACCCACATATGGTGCAGCAGACCTGTCCTGTCTTGCTCACTGCTCCCCTTAGCAGTGGATTTCAGTTAATTCACCTGTTCTGCTCCCCACTCTGTCTCTGGGGAATCCTCTCACCCCCTGTACCTCTGACCTACACCCCAGTTCTTCTATGCATAAATAAATAAGTTAATCTTAAAAAAATTCATAATTACGTTAAGTCATGGAATTTGGGAGTTGTTTATAATAGAAGTTATCACTTTTGGCAAAGACAGGGCCTTCAAGCCAAATAATTTTTCATTCTTTAGAAAAAGGATTGGGAAACTATAGATTTTTTTTTTAAAGATTTATTTATTTATTTATACAAGAACCAGGGTACAGGCCAGATTTGAGGGATGGTGAAAGGATTCACCAGAGACAGAACAGGGAACAGAACAGGCAGACTGATGAAATACACTGCTGATGGGAGCAGCGGGCGTGACAAGAGAGGTCTGCCGCGCCATGTGGGACCCTCTCCAGCCAGCTGGGATCGAACTGCCGCTGCAGAGGCTGTGGACAGCTTCACAGCGCTGCACTCAACTGCCTGCACCACCAGGGGAGGCCCTGGGAAACTATAGATTATTGACCAAATCCATCCATGGCCTTTTTTGTTCAGTCTATAATCTAAAATGAGTTCAAAAAATTAAATTTTAAAATCACAATTTTGTGGTCCTCCCTGGGGGCACAAGAGGTTAAGTTGCAGCTCTATGAAGCTATCCACAGCCTCTGTAGTACAAGTTCGATCCCCAGCCAGGGAGAAAACCCACATGGCACAAAAGCCCTCTCCTGCCTCACCTGCTGCTCCCCTCAACAGTGTATTTCAGTCAATCTGCCTTTTCTGTTCCCTGCTCTGTCTCTGGTGAATCCTCTCACCCCCATGCCTCTGGCCTGTACCCCAGTTCTTGTGTGCATAAATAAATAAATCTTTTTAAATCAATCAGCCAATCAATCATCATGTTGTGGTTACATTTTATATTTGAACTCCATATGTTGCACGCACACTCCACTGAACCATCTGTGCTGATGTCCTGTCTACCTTCTCCCCCAGGCCCTCTTCCCTGCTGTTTGCTCACTCTGGTAAACAGTCAATTTTTCACTAAGTCCAAGATTTAGTTTTGCTGTATTTTGCCAGTGTACATCTTTTTTGTTGATGCTATTTAATTCCACAGATAAGTGAAACCATCCCATATCTCTCTTTCACACTCTGACTTGTTTCACTTTGCATAATCACCTCGAGGTCCATCCATTTTGTCCCAAAAGTATATATTCCCATTCATCTGTCTATTGCCACTTATTTCTTTTTTTTTTTTTTTTGCCACTTATTTCTTTATCCATTCATCTGTCTATTGTCACTTAGCTTGGTTTCATGACTTAGCAATTGTAGACAATGCTACTGCAAACATAAGTCCTTTTGTATTAGAGTTTTCATATATCTTACAGAAAATACCTAGCAGAGTGATGCTGGATAATACAAGGATTTCCATTTTTATTTTTTAAAAAGATTTATTTATGTATACAAGAACCAGGGTACGGGCCAGATGCGTGGGAGGGTTGAGGATTCACCAGAGACAGAGTGGGGAACAGAACAGGCAGACTGACTGAAATACACTGCTGAGGGGAGCAGCAGGCAAGTCAGGAGAGGTCTGCTGCGCCATGTGGGTATCTCCCATCCAGCTGGGATCGAACTCACACTGCAGAGGCTGCGGATAGCTTCACAGCACTGCGCTCAACTGCCTGCACCACCAGGGAGGCCCTCCATTTTTATTTTTGTAAGACATCTCTGCACTGTTTCCCACAGAAACTGCACCAACAAGCAATCCCACCAATAGTGGAGGAGAGTGTCTTTCTTCCCACAACGTCACCAACATTTGTTGTTTCCATATGAACTGTTCTCACGGGGTGAGGTGAAATCTCATTGCGGTTTTGATTTGCATTTTCCTTATAGTAAGTGATGTTGAAAAATTTTTTATGTCTCTGAATGTCTTCTTTAGAAAAATATCCATCTATGTCTTTTTTCCATTACTTGATTGGGTTTTCTGTTTTTTATTTTGTTGTTGGATTGTATACACACTTTGTATATTTGAAAATTATCGCTTGTTAGATGTGTGATGTGCAAATTTTTTTTTTTTTTAGCATTCTGTAGGGTGACCTTTTGTTTCTGTGATCATTTCTTTTGAGGTACAAAATATTTTTAGTTAGATGTGATCCCACTTGCTTATTTTTGCTTTTGTATCCCTTGCCATTGGAGTTGGATTCCCAAATACATTTTTTTTGCAATATATGGCTTATAGTGTATTAACTATGTTTTCTTTTCATATTTCATGGTTTCATTTCTGAATTTTGTGTGTGGAGTTAAGTATCTAGTTTCTTTTTTCTTTTTTTTTTTTTTGCAAGAAGCTATCCATGCTTCCCAACACCGTTTGTTAAAGAGACTTTCCTTTTTCCATGGTTCTTTTGTCAAAGATTAACTGTCCACATTGTGTGAGCTTACCTCTGGACTTTCTGTTATATTTCAATAGTCTGAGTGACTATTTTTGTTTCAGTACCACACTGATTTGATTACGGTTGCTGTGCAGTATACTTTGAAGTCAGGGAGTGTGATACCTCCTTTCTTTTCTGTCAGGATTACTTTAGTTACTTGGGGCCTTTTGTGGTTCTATACAGAATTCATAATTGTTCAATTTCCTTGAAAAAAGCCACCAGGATTTTTATAAGGATTGAGTCAAATCTGTAAATCACTGTAGGTAAAATGGTCATTCTAATGATATTTTATCTCCCAATCCATGAGCATTTCTTGTGTCTTTTTCATTTCTTGTGTCTTTTTTTTCTTTTCATTTCTTGTGTCTTATTTATTCTTGTCTTTTTTTTTTATTTCCTTTACAGAATCTCATAATTTTTGATATATAGGTCCTTTACCTCCTTTGTTAAGTTTATTCCCAGGTATTTCTTTCTTTTTTTTTTTTGGTGTAACTGTAAATGGCATTGTTTTCTTTATTTTTCTTTTTTCTGATACATTGTTTCCATATAGAAATGCAACCGACAGACAAAGTTTACTTTGCTAGAAGACGTTTAGGACATAAACTAAAACATAAAATGTTTAGTCAGCACTCTTAGAATAGAAACTAATGGTCTTATGACGGGCGGTCCTGGAACACAGAGGCTTTAGGAAAGATATCAGATCATCTTAGTGTTCTGGAACAGAGGTTAGTAAATGTTTACTGTAAAAGATCTTATGGCAAGTAATCAAATTATCATACTTCTCTACTTCAGTATACAAACAAAACAGGATTCTTGCAGAGATACAAGTTGGGCACAGGTCTGGGCATCCTAATGCAACTCTGAGTCTCACTTTTTCACTAGAGATACAAGGCAGCTCTCTTTGTGCTCAGAGTCTCATTTCCATGGACTCTCCATGAAGAAATTCTGTGCCTGAAAATCAGAGTCAAGTACCTAGGAAAGGATGAAGTTCTCACCATGATTTTCATGATTTTTTTTTAATGTTTTAGTTCAAGTCTCGAACTACTTCTATTAAAGTAAGTCTTGTCTGCATGGACATAAAGGCATTACTGGAGATTACTGATATCTGTTATACATGTACAGTGTGTGTGTGTGTGTGTGTGTGTGTGAGAGAGAGAGAGAGAGAGAGGTGTTTAGGGTGCTGTCTACACTAACAAGCAACAGGTTAAAATTATCCATTTGTACTTGAATTTATATAGGAATGACCATCTAATAAAAATATTTAAGATTTCAAATGGTCAGTGAAAAACTAATCAATGTCAGAAATAACTTTTGGAAGTATGATAAAAACATGGTTTATATCCACTCCTAGGAATCTACTTAGAGAACACAAAAACACTAACTCAAAAGGATACCTGCACCCCTATTTTTATTGAAGCACTGTTTATAGTAGGTAAGATATGGAAACAACTCAAATGCCCAAAAACAAAAGATTGGATCAAGACGTTGTGGAATATATACACATGATGGAATATTACTCAGTAATCAAAAAAGATAAACCCATGCCATTTGTAGCAACATGGATAGAGCTGCAAGGGATTATGCTCAGTGATATAAGCCAGAAGGAAATAGAAAATTATCAGATGGTTTTATTTATAGGAGGAATATAGGGGAATGGAATAAGGGATCAGAAAAAAATAATAATATTAAATTTAAAAAATTAACAGGCCACTCTAAACTAGAGACATTCTGCATGGGGAGGGGCAGGGAGAGAGATCAAAACAGGGGAGTGAAGAGCATAAGGAACTATGGTGATGGTTCATGGGTGAAATGATGGTGGGATTTTTATGGAGACCATACCTTAGAGGAGAAAGCAAACATAGTACAAAAATGAACAATGATGTAAAATATATATAAATAAATAAATTTTTAAAAATTTTAAAAATTCTAAGGCTCTTCTTGATTGAGAAGATTCATGTGCACCTCATCAGGTGGTAGGAGGCATAGTCTTAGTAACTAAAGTATAGGCATAAATTTCATAATGGCAAAATCTAACCAAAAATATCTTACTAAAAGAGTTCTAAATCTGGGCCTCCCCGGTGGCGCAGCGGTTGAGCTCTGGGTGGCGAAGCTGCCCGCAGCCTCTGCAGCGCTGGTTCAATGCCTGGGTACTTCCCGGCCACCGGGTGAGGGTCCTGCATGGCGCGCAGACCTCTCCTGCCACCCGCTGCTCCCCTCAGCAGTGTACTTCGGTCCTTCTGCCTGCTCTGCTCCCAGCTCTGGCTCTGGTGAATTCTCTCACCCTCCTGCGCTTCTGACTGTACCCAGTGCTTGTATAAATAAATAAATAAAAATTTATGGGCCTCCCCGGTGGCGCAGCGGTTGAGCGCTGGGTTGCGAAGCTGCCCGCGGCCTCTGCGGCGCCGGTTCGATCCCCGGCTGCTCCCCGGCCACCGGAGGAGGGTCCCACATGGCGAGCAGACCTCTCCTGCCGCCCGCTGCTCCCCTCAGCAGTGTACTTCGGTCCTTCTGCCTGCTCTGCTCCCCGCTCTGGCTCTGGTGAATTCTCTCACCCTCCCGTGCTTCTGACTGTACCCAGTGCATGTATAAACAAAAAAAACAAACAAACAAATAAATAATAAATAAATAAAAACATGCCTCTATAAAAAAAAAAAAAAAGTTTAAAATAAATAAATAAATAAATAAATAAATAAATAAAAATTTAAAAAAAAAGAGTTCTAAATCTAATAACTGACTATTTCCAGTGGCAGAGTCTGGAGAAGACGCGCAGATATGGCACCTTGCAAGGGGAAGGAAAAGAAGGAAGAAAGGTCATCAGCCTCGGACCTCAGGTGGCTGAAGAAGAAAACGTATTTGGTGTCTGCCACATCTTTGCATCTTTCAATGACACTATCGGCCATGTCACTGATCTCTCTGGCAAGGAAACCATCTGCCGTGTAACTGGTGGCATGAAGGTGAAGGTTAACCGAGATGAATGCTAGCCATATGCCGCTATGTTGGCAGCCCAGGATGTGGCCCAGAGGTGCGAGGAACTGGGCATCACTGCCCTCCACATCAAACTCCGGGCTACAGGAGGAAATCGGACCAAGACTCCTGGACCTGGGGCACAGTCAGCCCTCAGAGCTCTTGCCCGCTCAGGAATGAAAATTGGGCGGATTGAGGATGTCACCCCCATCCCCTCTGATAGCACCCGCAGGAAGGGGGTCGCGGTGATCGCCGTCTGTGAACAGGACTCTTCACATTATTTTCTGTTAAAATAAATTGGCTTCTTGTAAAAATAAACAAACAAATAAATAAATAAATCTAACAACTGAACTCAACCATTATAGAACATAAGAGACAATTTAGCATCAAGGAAGAACTTTATTTTTTTATATTTATATATTTTTTCTTTTTTTATTTAAATTTTATTTTTGTATTCCCCATACAATTACAACCTCCTTATTTTGACCCCAATTCCTCCTTTCCCCGCCCCCTACCCCCCATAGAGTATCTCTGGTTCATAGTTGTTTGTTGATTTTGATATTTTCTTTCTTATAGTTATTCTTTTTCCTCGTCCCTTATTTAAGTTTTCTAGATTCCTGCTATGAGTGAGACCATCCGGTATTTTTCTTTTTCTTTCTGGCTTATTTCGCTGAACATGATCCCTTCCAGTGCTATCCATGTTGCTGCAAATGGCATGTGTTGATCTTTTCTGAATGCTGAGTAATATTCCATGGTGTATATGTACCACATCTTCTTGATCCAGTCATCTATTTTTGGGCATTTGGGCTGTTTCCAAAGCTTAGCTATTGTAAACAGTGCTGCTATAAACTTAGGGGTGCAGGTGCTCTTTGGAATTGATGTTTCTGTGTCCTTTGGGTAAATACCTAGGGGTGGAATTGCTGGATCATATGGAAGCTCTATGTTTAGTAGGTCCAGAAATCTCCACACAGCTCTCCATAGTGGTTGGACCAGTTTGCACTCCCACTAGCAGTGCAGGAGAGTTCCTTTTTCTCCACAACCTCACCAACATTTGTGGTTGCTAGTTTTTTTAATATGTGCCATTCTCACTGGTGTAAGATGGTATCTCATTGTAGTTTTATTTTGCATTTCCCTGATTACAAGTGATGTTGAACATTTTTCATGTGCCTATTGGCCATTTGCATTTCCTCTTCGAGAAGTTTCTTTTTAGCTCTTCTGCCCATTTTTTGACTGGATTATTTTCTTTGTTTTTGTTGAGTCTCATCAGCTCTTTGTAGATTTTTGTGATCAGCCCTTTATCATTAGTGTTTCGCACTAATGATTGACATCCTCAATCATTAGTGCAAAAATGTTCTCCCAGTTGGTGGGGTTTCTCTTTGTTTTAGTTATTGTCTCTTTTGCTGTGCAGAAGCTCTTTAATTTGATGTAGTCCCAGCTGTTTATCTTTGCCTTCACTTTGGGTGATGTGTCTGTAAAGATGTCTTTGATGTGCATATCATGTAGTGTTTCGCCTATATTTCCTTCTATGTATTTTATGGTTTCTGGTCTTATGTCTAGTTCTTTAATCCATTTTGAGTCGGTTTTTGTGCATGGTGTTAGGTAGTAGTCAAGCTTCATTCTTTTGCATGTAGCAACCCTGAAGAACTTTAAAATCTCTTGATATTCAGGGCCTCCCTGGAGGCTCAAGGGGTTAAGAAGCAACCTATGAAGCTGTCTGCAGCCACTGCAGCACGAGTTAGATCCCAGGCCAGGGAGCTACCCATATAGTGCAGCAGACCTCTCCTGACTTGCCCACTGCTCCCCTCAGCGGTGTATTTCAGTCAGTCTGCCTGTTCTGCTCCCCACTCTGTCTGGTAAATCCTCACCACCCACACCTCTGGCTTATACCCTAGTTCTTGTCTGTGTAAGTAAATAATTTCTTGATATTCAAACTAATCTTAGTTATAGTGTCTTTAGAACAACATTAAAGACCAAAAAAATGTATAAAGAAATTGCTTATTGTGCAAACAATTTCAGACTTTCTGACACTTGCTGAAAGTGCATTTATTGAGACTTGTCAATGTTGTCTTGAAAAATAAAGCTTATCCCAGATATATAATATCTAAGAAATGATAGAACTTTTAATGAGATTATGTTGGGAAAGTTTCCAAGATGAATTAACTCTTAAGTACTGGGTTTCAGAAAGTAAGAATCATTATGATTTTCAAAAGTATTTTGAGATCAAACATCTGATCTGGAATATATCATCAATTTCTCCAAAGCAATGGACCATATGTGATGATGGTCAACTATTTCAACTATTGCAAAGCAAAGGATATTTTGTGCATGGAAGAATGCATGGATGAAAAAATTCTCTTGCCAAGCTCTTTCTATTGACTTCCAGGAAATTAACAGTGACAGGTTTCCTGATGTCAGTTCATCTTTTCCACCAGACTTCTTATCCATTTTAATTCCCTGATGAATTGACCAGATAAGTAAATTCACACTATGTTGGCATCAAAAACCAATATTTTATGTGCCTTCAAAAAATTCATTAAATTTGGCTTTTGGGCAAAATTTGCCCTCTCAGGGAAAAGAATTTCAAAACCTTTTGCAGACCTCTACAACAATTCTTACTTGTTCAAAGATATTTTAAGTAGATTGCTTGAAAATAGAAATATTGGCATCAATTTCCAGCTGTTAATGTTATTTAAACTGGAAGTAGCAGGGCTTACAAGATCTTCCTGTTTCTGGGAATAATGTTTTCTTAATAGGTGAGAACCTTGTGATATTGCTGTATAGTAGGGATTTTCTTAATGAGCAATTTTCCCAAATGAAAAATATTATTTTTCATAGAAAATATAGTCTAACATATTTTAAACTACTTATATAATTCTAAGAACACCTAGAACTTTATTTGGAGAATAACTGAGAACAACCTTCTAAAAAAGAAAAGACTACACCTGGACAGGCTAATGTTTCTTGTACATGATCAAAATTTAAAGCCAACCATATGGCTTCATTAGGAGAGCAGTTTGCTTGAGTGAACAGGTCTATACTCTTGGGGTGACACTGTTTCTAGCTTATTGACTACTCCCATCATTGCCTATTTGTCACAAAATGAAAGCAGAGAAATGGTCTCCTGGCATTTAATTCCATAATTTTCCTTGCCTTCAATGACAAAGCCTTTTGAATAGAGATCTTTAGTAAAACAACAATGCTTATGCCCCCTCCAAACACTTATTCTAAAATTCTGTAGGTTAGGATTTAATATTCTTTAGTGCTAATTCTGCTTTTATCACAGGTAATGAGCCCTAAAACAGGTTAAATTTTTTTCTTACAATGTTTAGGTTGCCTATGAAGTTTTCTAACTCACTTATAAAAGCTCATAAACCAGTATTTGATGTATATCATTTCCCTTTATATGTTTCTTAATTTATTAAAACAATTGATGGTTTCTCATAAAACTGAGTAAAGCTCTTTTGAGCTTTTGTACCTATATTCTTTTGCTTTAAAAAAATAATTGCTATACACTTCAAGCCAATGGAAATATGAAAAGCCATGAATGGCTGTAGACTTCAAAGCAAAATATTAATAGAGACAAACATGAATATCTTGGTCATTAAGGATAATACAAAGGAAGACATAACAAATATATAAAGCAAATATCATCAACCCGAAGGAAGAAATTGATGGCAATACATAATAGTAAGGTGCTGCACCTTCCCCTGCAGTGACCTTTAGGGCTAACCGGCCCTAGGTCCGGCTGGGCAACCAGCGCGCAGGGGAAGAACAGCAAAACCCTACCTGCTGCACCTCCCCCCGCAGTGATCTTTAGGAATGGCTTTCGCCACGGTCCCTAGATCCGGCTGGGCAACCAGCGCGCGGGGGGAGAACAGCCTGAAGCAGAGGAAGTGCAACGGAAGTTCCCTGAAAAGGCAGAAGCTTATCAATAGATAACGACCACCAAGAACCACTACAAGAATGCTAAAAATCTTATCCCTCTTCCTAGAACTACAAACTTTAATCCCTTATTTGTCTTTCTAAACTTCCTTCTTTCTTCTATAATGGTCATTGCTTGTTATGTAGATCACCTCCCTGATAGTGGTAGACTGAGCCCATGAGCAAGCTAATTTCCTTGATATTCATTCCTGTGCTTTTGGAAAACATATATATACTGGTCACAAATTTAGAGAAAATTACACTCAGATTTTCACTCTTGAAGTGTGTCTGTTTGTCATTTCTTTCGCCGACGCCCTGACCACCCTGCACGCTTCTCTCAACCCTGAGGTGGCCTCATAGTCTACTGCTGTGCTGGTCCGCGGCAGTAAGGGACTTTAACATACAAATTTTACAGCAAAGGACATATCAGACATAAAACCACTAAGGTAAGAATGGCCTTGAATGACAAATTTTTATATATATATATATATACATATATAATATCAATATATAATAGCAATAGGTATATAATTATAATATCAACATGATAGATAATATCAATATAATAACATATTTTAATACATTTTTATCTATATGTGTTAATAATATAACATGATATATATCATATTTATATTGTGTGTGTAACATTGATTTACAAGTTTATTTGTGTTTTATAGATATAGGATCTCCCCCCTCAGGTGTTGTTACTATGCCACAACCAAAACCAAATCACCCATAGTCTACCATTGTAGTCCACTGTATCCCCTCCTCTCTTTGTTCTTGCCCCTCTACCTTACCCTCTGGTAGCTTCAGTTCTGCAGAGCAATTTTCTAGCCTTTGTTATTAGTTTGGCTTTATCTGACCTTTTGTTTTGTTTCTCTTTCTTTTTTAAAAAAGATTTTATTTATTTAGTTTTGTGTAGAAGAGATGGGGGTGTAGGGCAGTGTGTGTGTGTGTGTGTGTGTGTGTGTGTGTAGGGGGATGGCGAGAGGATTCACCAGAGACAGAGTGGGGAGTAGAACAGACAGATTCACTGAAATCTACTGCTACGGGGAGCCCCAGGCAAGACAGGAGAGGTTGGCTGCGCCATATGTGCATTAGCTCCCTGGCTGAGGAATGAACTCAGGCCATAGAGGTGATAGTGCTGAGACTTAACCCCTAGGCCACCAGGGATGTCCCTCAGTATTATTTTATCATTAATGTTTATTTTTATGAGTTCCTCCTTAGTCAGAATTTAGTTTGACTTCCCAGAACCCAATAATGAAAATTATTGCTATGTCCAGTATATTTTCCTTCACTCTCAGTTATACACAAACAAAGGAAAGTATATATTACCAGCCAATAACCCCAAATCTGATCTCTTCCACTTTTTTGGTAAAATGGACACTGCCGAGATTTGTAAATTCTTCTTTATTTGATACTAAAATAAAAAGGAAAGTTTATATTTAAGCTATGTATTAAAAATTTATATTTTATTTTATTTTTAATTGTGTCATTTTTGTTGAGATAATGTTGTTTACTAATACTGTATATGATTCAGAAATATAGATTCACATCTCTTCAGATGTATGTTACACAACCACATGTACCACCAAAGCACTCATAATTATCCATTGCAGTCATAATTCACATCACTTTGCTAGCTGCTCCCATCCTTTTCCTCTGGTAAAGTCAATTCTGCAATCAGATTTTGAGAGTTTGTTTGGTTTAGTTCTGTCTGTTCCTTTGTTTTGTTTTTCTTCTTGTTACATTGAGTGAAATCATCCAGCATTTGTCTTTCTCCTTTTGCTTTATTTCAATCCGTGGAAATTCTCTATTCTACAATGGAAGTAACTTTTCGTATCTACAAGGCCTCCTGAAAGATTTTTCCAATCTGTATTCAATCACATCACACACACACACAGAAACACACCTTCATGAAAAGATTAATTCTGCTTCCATCTCAAAAGTAGTTTGTCCTGACCCTTTTACATTGCAGGTGGAAATGTAAACTGATCTGGCCACTATGGAAAGCTGTGTGAAGGACCCTCAAATTATTAAAAATGGAGCTACCAGCTATTCCACTCCTAGGAATCAGCCCAAAGACACAAAAACATTAATTCTTTAAAAAAAAAAAAAAAAGATTTATTTATTTATTTATACAAGCACTGGGTACAGCCAGAAGCGCGGGAGGGTGAGAGAATTCACCAGTCAGAGCGGAGAGCAGAGCAGGCAGACTGATGAAGTACACTGCTGAGGGGAGCAGCAGGCGTGGCAGGAGAGATCTGCGCACCATGTGGGACCCTCACACAGCGGCCGGGGATCGAACTGGTGCTGCAGAGGCTGTGGGCAGCTTTGCAGCCCAGCGCTCAACCACTGCGCCACAAGGAAGGCCCCCCCAAAACATTAATTCTAAAGGAAACTTGCACTCCTATAGTCATTGCAGCAGTATTTACAATAGCTAAGATATGGAAAAAACCTAAATGCCCTAAAGAGATGACTGGATCAAGAAGATGTAGTCTATATACACCATGGAATACTACACAGCAATCAAAAAAGACAAATTCATGCCATGCACAGCAACAGGGATGGAGCTGGAAGGGATAATGCTCAGTGAAGTAAGACAGAAGGAAGAAGAAAAATATCAGATGGTTTCATTCATAGAAGGACTTTAGGGAAATAGAACAAAGGGTCAGTTGAAAAAAAAAGATAAAACTTGCGGGCAAACTATAGAGCTGAGACATACTGCAGGGGAAGGGAAGGAAGAGGGGTTAGAAAAGGAGAGGAAAGACTGCAATGGACTATGGTGATGGTTCACGGGTTATGTGGTAGTGGGAATTTTTATGAGGATTATACCTGAGGAATAAATCAAATATTAAACAAAAATGAACAACAATTTAAATGAATGAATGAATTAAAAAGTAGTTTGTTCTGGGCCTCCCCGGTGGCGCAGCGGTTGAGCGCTGGGTTGAGAAGCTGCCGGCGACCTCTGCGGCGCAGCGGTTCGATCCCCAGCTGCTCCCCGGCCACCGGAGGAGGGTCCCACATGGCGTGCAGACCTCTCCTGCCGCCCGCTGCTCCCCTCAGCAGTGTACTTCGGTCCTTCTGCCTGCTCTGCTCCCAGCTCTGGCTCTAGTGAATTCTCTCACCCTCCCGCGCTTCTGACTGTACCCAGTGCATGTATAAACAAAACAAACAAACAAATAAATAAATAAATAAATAAACATGCCTCTATAAATAAAAAAAAAAAAATGTGTTAAAAAAAAAAAGTAGTTTGTTCTGACAACACTAGTTAACTGGAGGCAATCAATATGCATATTTTAAGGTAATGAATCACAAAAACTTGAAAGTACAAAAGTATTGTTATCCTATACCTCTATACCTCGATATCATATACAGTGTTGTAAACCACTATTGTCTACATTTAAAATATAATAATAATAATAATATATAGGAAATGGCCAAAATAAAAGTACAAAGTTAAAACTCCTGGGGATTTAAGAGAGTGGAATGCATTTTCTCACTGTCATGAATAAACCTTTGTTATCTCTAAGAATGATCCCAATTTCAAATATGTACATGTATCACTGTGAATTTATGAAGGAAATCACTGCCACAGTGGAATTCTGTGCCAAAGCATTCTGTGAGTTATTTCCAGAACTGGCATGATGTGGAAGTCTTTGGAGGAGAAAGTGAATTGTCAGAATCTATGACTGCAAACAGATAATAAGGTTTGCAAAAGTTCAACATTGATATAAATGTGAAAATAAAATATTTTTTCCTTTCTGAAAATAAAATATTCAACTTCCAAGTGAAGTTGAAAGCACAGGTGAGAGGCAGTATCAGAAGATGGCGCTACTCTCCAAGAGAGAGGGCATTCTTTTTCTTTCTTTTTTTTTTTTTTTTTTTTTTTAAAGATTTATTTATTTATACAAGCACTGGGTACAGTCAGAAGCATGGGAGGGTGAGAGAATTCACCAGAGCCAGAGCGGGGAGCAGAGCAGGCAGAAGGACCAAAGTACACTGCTGAGGGGAGCAGCGGGCGGCAGGAGAGGTCTGCGCGCCATGTGGGACCCTCCTCTGGTGGCCGGGGAGCAGCCGGGGATTGAACCGGCGCTGCAGAGGCTGCCGGCAGGTTCACAACCCAGCGCTTAACCGCTGCACCACCGGGGAGGCCCAAGGGCATTCTTTTTCAAGCAAGTTTTCTGCAATCCTTTACTGACTGGTAGATAACAGGCAAGGGGCAGAAAGACTACTGAGGTTTGGATAATGAGGGAGACTCGTTAATGAGAATGATTTTATTATAAAATATAATCTTTCCTTCTTTTATTCAATGAACATTTATTATATACTATTTGAAATGTTCTGAATGGTGGAGAATTTAACAAACAGCTTTGCCTGTAAAAAGCTGAGAGTTTATCAACATTGATTGTATATACACACATGCTCATGTATGCACCCAGGACTCTTGAATAAGCTAATTGCATACAAATAATACAGCTAGAAAATGTTTGGACATTACAGAGGACAGTGATTTTAGGTAGAAAATAAAGACATCATAGGAATAGCAAGTGTTATAAGTTGTCTGGGGAAAAGGGTACATACATGTAGATGACACATGGAATTTAAGACTGGGGAGGTAAGTTGAACTGAATATGAAGGCCTTTGAGAAGCACGTGGATATGCTTGTACATTTTTTATAATAATGAATTTCTCCTAAAATATTTTAAGCCAGGGAGTGACATAATCAGAGTTATGCTTAAGGAATGGTAGTGGGGAGAAGTTAAAGGCATGATAGAGGGAGAAGAGGAAAAGTCATAAAAAAAGCTGACACTAACAACTGATTCTTGAAATTTGTCATATGGATATATCAATGCATTTTGCATGAGGAAAAATAGCTTGACCTTTAAGAGTCTCCATTTAATATTTATCCAGACAGGTAAGTTATTAAGCTAAAATTATTCCAGATGTTGCCAGTGTTTACCAAAGTTTCTTCCTGGTATTTCTTGTATTTGCAAATATATTGCAATAATGTGACCAATGCTTAGAAGTGGGTGAAAAAAAAAACTTACCCTCCTTTTGCCATATCTATGTTTTCTAAGTGGATGGAGGAGCCTGGTGATAGGATTTCTATCTACCCTTGACTCTGGCAAAGAACGGAGAAGGGTTTTAAGGAATATGCTTGCTGTGACTCCTTTTCTTTCCAAACCCTTCTCACATAGAACATTATACTGATCTATTTTTTTGGAGCAGTAAGAAAGTGTGAGGAAGATGAAATTGAAAGCTGTCTCAAGAGAATTCTTATGCAAATAAATATAGGTGCAGAAGATTTTTTATTGCACTGTATTTGGTAAAATATGCTGTCAGCTTTCATGCTAACAAGAGTCGAAGAAAAAGTTTATTACTCAGCAAGGAATTGTTTTTACTATTTCCTCATTTATCTCATAAAGGTTTATGACTACCAGATACATGTTATCATGCTAAGGGGTAACTGTCAAGGACTCCCTTTAAAATTCAGAGAGCGGTGTAACAGCCAAAGGGACACAGGAACATGAATTAGCACGATATGTTTTGAGGAGTGGGATGTGCAGGGAATGAGAAGGCAGAGACCAGATCCTGAAGAGCCTTATATAAATCACTAAAAGGTCTGGAATTTACCTTGTAGCAAAAGTGATTCTTTTTGATGACCATTTCATATACTCAAAACATGAAAGGAATAAACAGCATACTTTACAAACAAAATCTGTTCTGGTTGGCATTTCTTTTGATCCTCTTCTGAATTTTCATGACTCATTCAATATTGACACAATAAAGAAAGACAGTTGCTAGCATGATAACTGTCGGCTGTGCCAGGGTTTGGATAGATATAAAGCTGGGAGATAGAACTACTTTGCAGTAGAGGACATTTCGTGGTCCAAGCAGTAATATCTGAAAGTGAAATTTAAAATGATGTAACACGCCATGGGGAAAAAAAGGGCTAAGATTTACTTAATTTGCTGAAGTAAATAAGCTAATTCATATGAAACACTTAGCACAGTATTTGACACCTAGCCCTCCGCATTTGTTAGCTAGTGATATTAGTACTATTATTTAATTTTTAGAAGAAAATCAGAGTAGGAAGAAATGAGGAAGATCATAAATGCAGACCAGGATTATTCGCTTGTTAGCTCAGCAGGAACATATCCCAACTGATACAATCAGCAGACACTTATCAACACGTTCTCTGTGCCAGCCACAGATGTAGGCTGTGAGGACACAGCAGGGATGAAAGAGGACAAAAGTCCTTGTTTTGTGGAGTTTATTCTCTGGCAGTTTGGCTGAGGCTTGAGAGTCTGCAGCCAGGGTCATAGAATTGACTTCCAGATCTGTGGGTAGCTGCAGTGACTCATTCTACATTCTCCTGAAAACCTGCTGAGCAGGGTTCTGGTGAAGAGAAAGATGATGTCCAGGAGACATGGCACCAACCCAACCCCTGTCACCCTGTACAGGACTCACTATTCTTCTGGCTATTTCTTTTGTATCTCCGGGCCCAGTGCCCACCTCACACCCCTTGTCGACTTCTCCCCGTGGGGAGGGTGGTCTCTTTAGATATGTGATTCCTACTGTGATGTTGCCCCAGCTACACAGCGGGCACTTGTGCAATGGAGTTCAATTTGAAATTGGATATTAATCTGTTATCAGATCAATTTAGACTTTGAAGCTCCGTAAGCATATTTTCTGTTTTTTTTTCTTTCTTTCTTTCTTTTTTTTTTTTTTTTTTTTTTTTTAAGGATTTCAGGAACTCTGTCCAAGAACCTTGGGCAGAGACCAATAAATCTGTTTCTATCATAATCACATCACATCATGTTTTAAAAGAAGAGTTTGGTGGGGTCCCAGAGGAAGCTGGTCTTAAATCCAGGGCGTGTACCCAAAAGTCCTATGTCAATTCGTCACACCTCTTCTGATGTACATTTCCACACTATGCCTACCACCAGAGCACCAATAATCCTCCACCATGGTCCTCTGTGCCCCCTCCCCTTTTTGCTCCCCGACCACTACCATCCCCTTGGGACAGAAACCCAGATTTCTAGGGTTTGTCTGTTCCTTTGTTTTGTTTCTCTGTGTTCCACAAATAAGTGAAACCATCCAGCATTTGTCTTTCTCTTTCTGATTAATTTTGCTTAGCACAATACCCTCCTGTTCCTTTCATGTTGTCACAAATGGCACGGTTTCATCTTTTTTTAAAAAAATAACTGAGGGGCCTCCCTGGTGGTGCAAGGGGTTAAGCACCACACTATGAAGCAATCTGCAGCCTCTGCAGCCTCTGCAGCACAAGTTTGATCCCCGGCCAGGCAGGGAGCAACACACATGGTGCAGGAGACCTCTTCTGTCTCGCCCGCTGCTCCCCTCAGCAGTGTATTTCAGCCAGTCTGCCTGTTCTGTTCCCCACTCTGTCTCTGGTGAATCCTCTCACTCCCACCCCCCACATTTCTGGCCTGTATCCCAGCTCTTGTATGCATAAAAAAATAAATCTTAAAAAAATAACTGAGTAATATTCCATTATGTATTTATACTTGTTATGCAACCATCCCAGGCTGGGGGGGTTCATTGTTTGTTCTCTCAGACGAAAAGAGAATTTGGAGCCTTGGGTAGATTTGCAGCCTTTAATGCTGAGACAGGGGACCAGATACCCAGGCAGGCAGACAGAGCAGGAGAGAGTCCCACACTGAGATAGGCAGAACAGCAACCCCCCTGCCTAGCCCTCTGAACACTGTGCGTGCCCATAACTACACAATCCACACAAGGTTGCAGACCTAAGGCTCATCTCTTGCTTCCTATAGGTCTGAATGGTGGAAAACAGCATTTCAAAGTACGGGCTGTCTGTTGTGGGGAAGGCAAAAAATAGCCTAATTTTAACTCATTTTCCTTACATCATCCTAATCCACTCATCTGTCCATGGGTACCTAGGTGGTCTCTGTAACTGAGCTTTTATAAATAGTGCTGCAGTGAACACAGGAGTGTAGATATCCCTTTGCATTAATGTTCTGGTATTCTTCGAATAGATAGGTAGGAGAAGGATTACTGGATTTCATGGTAGATCTATTATTAGTGTTTTGAGAAATGTACATATTGTTTTCCATAGGGGGAACTAATCTACATTCCCACTGTGTATGAAGCATCCTTTTCCCCCACATCCTTACCAACACTTATTGCTTCTAATTTTTTTAAGTTCCATATTCTTTTTAAAAAATATTTTAAATTAATTTTTAATGAGTACCATTATTTTACATCTTTGTTAATTTTTCTCAATATAGTATTTCTCCTCTTAGGTGTGGTCACCATTGCTCTCCTACCATGAAAGCACCCATAGTCCTCTACCATAGTCCATGTTGTTCCCCCACCCTTATTTCTTCCCTCTCCTACTTTCCCCCCTTCTCCTCCTGGATGCCTCAGATCTAGGGTAAATTGCTTTGGAGTAGGATGGCCTCTTGACAATGTTGATTCTTCTTGTCCACGAGCAGGGAATATCTTTCCATTTCTTTGTGTCTTCTTATATTTCTTTTAATAATGTTTTACAGTTTTCCTTGAATAGGCCCTTCACCTCCTTTATTCCCAGGTATTTAATATTTTTGGGGGGGTGAGTGTAAATGGAATGAATTTCTTAATTTCTTGTTCTTATAGCTCATTGTTTGCATATGATGACAACTGATTCTCTTGTGTTGATTTTGTATCCTGTCACTTTGCTGAACTTGTTTGTTTTGATTAGTTTTTTTCTTCTATGGAGGCTTTAGGATTCTCTATGCATGTTATTATATCATCCGCTTTACTTCTTTCCCAATTGAGATTCCTTTTATAGCTTTATCTTATAATAGATGACCAGCAAAATACATGTCCCTTTTTCCCTAAAAGACCTCAAAAGACAAATTCATCACCCAATCTGCCCCTGATTACAAAGACTTGCTTGGGCCCAGACACCACACTGGAGGGGCTCATATAGGGGGCCATTTCCATTACAATTGTGATTAGGAGGAGAGAGACAAACTCCAGGTTGCCATCTTAGTGGCTGCTTTGTGGACTTCTGCCCTGGCCCCCCCAGAAGAGGCCCCCAACAGCTGCCTGTTTTGGTTGTGGCAAGCAAGGACACTTTAAGTAGGAATGCCCTCATAATAAACTCCAGGACTCTCCAAACCCTGCCCTTAGTACAGGGGAACCACAGGCGGTCAGAGTGCCCATTGAGGTGATGGTCTCAGAGGTTAGGCCAGGCTTCCCAATTGGTCCAAAGAGACTGAGGGGGTCAGGGGCTGCCTTGGAAACACCAACGTTGTTGGAACTGCCACAACAACCACTGTTCAGGAGCCCTGGGTTATTTTGGGGCTGGAAAGACTGGAAATCAACTTTTTGTTAGATACTGGCCCGCCAACTCTGTTCTCATCCCCACGGGGTCAGCTCTCCTCTGAAACTGCCACTATGCAGGGTGTGTCTGAGATCCCAGTATGCCATCATTTTCGCTTCTCTTGGGGCTGCCACCTCTTTCCCATTTCTTTTTGACCATGCCTGACCGCCCCGTCCCACTCCTGGGCCAAGACATTCTGGTCTGCCTGGGAATGACTATACTTTTTGTCCAACCCAGCCAACTCTTTGTTTGCCCTTGATGGAGTCAAATACAGCCCCAACAGAGTGGGCCGAGCAAGGACAAACTGGGCAGCTGCTGATGGAACCACCTATCTAAATACACCTCAAGACACTTCAAATGGGGCCTCTCCGGTGGTGCAGCGGTTGAGTGCTGGGTTGCGAAGCTGCCTGCAGCCTCTGTGGCGCCGGTTCGATCCCCGGCTGCTCCCCGGCGGCCACCGGAGGAGGGTCCCGCATGGCGCGCAGACCTCTCCTGCCACCCGCTGCTCCCCTCAGCAGTGTACTTCGGTCCTTCTGCCTGCTCTGCTCCCCCCGCTCTGGCTCTGGTGAATTCTCTCCACCCTCCGCGCTTCTGACTACTGTGCCCAGTGCTTGTATAAATAAATAAATAAATCTTTAAAAAAAAAAAAAAAAAAGACACTTCAAATGTCCCAAGGCAGAGCCAGGATCCCCTCAGACCAGAGGTCAAACAAGGCCTCAATCTTAATCACAACTTCAAAACCCAAGGCCTTCTAAAACCATGTAGCATCCTTTGCAATACTCCTTTTTAGGGTGAGGAAGGCTAATGCGGGTTGGAGTGCAAGACCACCGCTTGGTGAATGAGGATGTAATTCCTTTGCATCCCATAGTCCCGAAGTTCTATACTCTTTCTGGTCCAGATTCTGGAGAAGACCAAATAGTTCACAATCCTTGGCCTCAGGACACTTTCTTTTGTATAGTCCTGTACCCAGACTCATGGTTCTTGTTTGCTTTTTAGTATCCATCAAGCCCTGCCTCCCAGTTCATCTGGGCTGGCCTTCCCCAGGGTGTTCTAGACAGCCCTCATTTGTTTGGACAAGCTTGGCCCAAGACTTAGCTGACTTTTCCTGGCCAGGGACCACTGTTGTGCAGTATGTAGATAACATCCTCTTCTGCTCAGACACTGAGGACCAAATACAAAAAGGTAGTACCCAGTTACTCAACTTTCTGGGTATAAAGTTTCAAAATTAAAGACTCAACTTTATCAGCTTAGAGTTAAATACCTGGATTTAGTAATATCTGGAATACTGAGACTGACCTCTGAGTATGGATAGAATAGCCCCTATTTCTAAATTTCCTCTTCCCACTAGCATAAAACAATGCAGAGGTTTTTGGGCACCACAGGGTATTGCTCGCTGTGGATTCCAGGATATGGGGAAATGGCACATCCTCTTTACAACCTTCTACAAGAGGACATGAGGCCAGACAGATCACTTTAAATTCGGAACCAGAAGCTGTAAAACCCTCCACAAATTAAAAGAAGCTCTATTATCAGCCCCAGCTCTGAGCCTGTCCACTGGGAATAGCTTTAGCCTGTATGTAATTGAAAGAAAAGGTAAGGCCTTTGGGGTGTGTAGAATAAATAAAAAAGTATCAGGCTTTTCCAAACTCCCACCCCACATACACACTCAGCCAAGAGTGCATTGGAACTACCAGGAGAACGGAAGAGAAGAGTAGCAGGAAGAAAATGAGCAGAGAAGCAGAGGCCATGAGGAAACGGAGAGAGCCCAGAAAAGGGTGAAGATTCCCTGGGGGCTGTGAGGCCTGCCAGCCTCCCTGCCCCCAGCACCCCTGCCTGCTGTGTACCTGGTTACCACACATGTGAAAGCTCAATAAAAGCCTGAAAAAGCCAACAAGGGCTCAGGACTCGCCTTTATTCATCTGCTCGGATCATAGAGAAGCAGCTCTGTACCTTCCTGGCACTACAGGTGTTGACTCAGCTTCAGGGAACAACCCCCAACCAGTGGGGTATTTAATTAAGTAAGGAGTTCTATCTGGTAGCTAAGAGGTACACTGCCGGCCTAAGAGCAGTGGTCTCTCCTGGAAGGGATCTCTCAGTTTTGACACCTAATAATGTTCATTCCCTCGCTGAAACACAAAAAGGGGGTTCTGACTTTCTGACTGCTGGCTGCTGAAATATAAGA
>NW_023605048.1:0-28889 GCF_014898055.3 Talpa occidentalis
TTTATTTATTTACTTATGCAAGCACTGGGTACAGTCAGAAGCGCGGAAGGGTGAGAGAATTCACCAGAGCCAGAGCGGGGAAGCAGAGCAGCAAAGAGGACCGAAGTACAATGCTGAGGGGAGCAGCGGGGGCAGGAGAGGTCTGCGTTCATGTGGCCCTCCTCCGGTGGCCCAGCGGCAACCCAGCGCTCAAACCGCTGCGCCCCGGGAGGCCCTAAGTGAATAAATTTCTTTTTTTTTTTTTTTTTTAATGGAATGTATTTTATTTATTTTTTTTTATGTTTTTTTTTTAAATTAAAATTTATTTTTATATTCCCCCATACAATTGCAAACGCCCCATTCTGACCCCAATCCTTCCCTCCCGCCCCCCACCCCCCAAAAAGTGTCTCTGGTTCATAGTTTTTTGTTGATTTGATTTTCACTTTCTTATATTCATTTTCCTGGTCCCTTATTTAAGTTTTCTAGATTCCTGCTATGAGTGAGACCCCCGGTATTTTTCTTTTTCTTTTGGCTTATTTCGCTGAGCATGATCCCTTCCAGTGCCATCCATGTTGCTGCAAATTGCATGTGTTTATCTTTTTTGAATGCTGAGTAATATTCCATGGTATATATGTACCACATCTTCTTGATCCAGTCATCTATTTTGGGCATTTGGGTTGTTTCCAAAGCTTAGCTATTGTAAACAGTGCTGCTATAAACATAGGGGTGCAGGTGCTCTTTGGAATTAATGTTTCTGTGTCCTTTGGGTAAATACCTAGGAGTAGAATTGCTGGATCATAGGGAAGCTCTATGTTTAGTAGGTCCAGAAATCTCCACACAGCTCTCCATAGTGGTTGGACCAGTTTGCACTCCACCAACAGTGCACAAGAGTTCCTTTTTCTCCACATCTCGCCAACATTTGTTGTTGCTAGTTTTTTAATATGTGCCATTCTCACTGGTGTAAGATGGTATCTCATGGTAGTTTGATTTGCATTTCCCTGATTACAAGTGATGTTGAACATTTTTTCATATGTCTGTTGGCCATTTGCATTTCTCTTCAGAGAAGTTTCTTTTTAGCTCTTCTGCCCATTTTTTGACTGGATTATTTTCTTTGTTGTTGTTGAGTCTCATCAGCTCTCTTGCAGATTTTTGTGATCAGTCCTTTATCATTAGTGTTGGGTGCAAAAAATGTTCTCCCAGTTGGTGGGGTTTCTCTTTGTTTTTGTTATTGTCTCTTTTGCTGTGCAGAAGCTCTTTAAATTGATGTAGTCCCAGCTGTTTATCTTGCCTTCACTATCACTGCTTTGGGTGATGTGTCTGTAAGATGTCTTTGATGTGCAAATCCCGTAGTGTTTCGCCTATATTTCCTTCTATGTATTTTGTGGTTTCAGGTCTTAAGTCTAGTTCTTTAATCCATTTTGAGTTGATTTTGTGTATGGTGTGAGGTAGTGGTCAAGCTTCATTCTTTTGCATGTAGCGACCAGTTTTCCAGCACCATTTATTGAACAAACTTTCTTTGCTCCAATGCATAGTCTTTGCTCTTTGTCAAAGATTAGTTGACCATAAATCTGTGGGTTTATTTCTGGATTTTCTATTCGATTCCATGGTCTGTATGTCTGTTCTTGTTCCAATACCATGCAGTTTTGATGATTATGGCTTTGTAGTATAGTTTGAAAAGGGGAGTGTGATGCCTCCATTCCCTTCTTTTTTTCAGGAGAGCTTTGGCTATTCGGGGTTTTGGTGATTCCATATGAATTTCATCAATAATTGTTCTATTTCTTTGAAGAATGCCATTGAGATTTTGATTGGAATAGCATTGAATCTGTATATTGCTTTTGGTAGGATGGCCATTTTAATAATGTTTATTCTTCCAATCCATGAGCAGGGGATGTCTTTCCATTTCTTTGTGTCTTCTTCTATTTCTTTTAACAGTGTTTATAGTTTCTTTGTATAGGTCCTTTACCTCTTTTGTTAGATTTATTCCCAAATATTTGATTTTTTTGTTTCGATAATAAAAGGGGTGGTTTTTTGATTTCTTCTTCTTCAGATTTATGTTTGTGTATAGGAAGGCTACTGACTTTTGCGTGTTGATTTTGTATCCTGCCACTTTACTGAATTGATTGATAAGTTGAATTAGTTTTCTGTGGAGATTTTGGGGTTCTCTATGTATATTTCATATCATCTGCAAATAGTGATAGTTTGACTTCTTCTTTTCCTATTTGGATTCCTTGGATGTCTTTCTCTTGTCTTATTGCTCTGGCTAGGACTTCCAGTATTATATTGAAAAGCAGTGGTGAGAGTGGACATCCTTGTCTTGTTCCAGATCTTAATGGAATTGCTTTCAGCTTTTCACCATTGAGAATGATACTGGCTGTTGGCTTGTCATAGATGGCCTTTATGATGTTGAGGTATGTTCCTTGTATCCCAAGAATTTCAAGGGCTTTATCATGAATGGGTGTTGCACTTTGTCGAAAGCTTTCTCAGCATCTATTGATATTATCATATGGTTTTTATATTTCTTTTTGTTGATGTGTTGGATAACGTTGATTGATTTTCGGATGTTAAACCATCCTTGTGCCCCTGGAATGAATCCAACTTGGTCGTGGTGAATTATCTTATGGATACATTGTTGGATTCTGATAGCTAAAATTTTATTGAGGATTTTTGCATCAGTGTTCATTAGGGAGATTGGCCTATAGTTTTCCTTTTTGTGTTGTCCTTATTCGGTTTGGTATTAGTGTAATATTGGCTTCATAGAACGTGTTTGGTATTGTCCCTTCCTTCTCAATTTTTTGGAAGAGTTTGTGAAGGATAGGTACTAATTCGTCTCTGAATGTTTGGTAGAATTCATTTGTAAATCCATCAGGTCCTGGGCTTTTGTTTTTGGGGAGGTTTTTAATTACCATTTCAATTTCGCTGCTTGTAATTGGTCTGTTTAGGTGTTCTATTTCTTCTTTATCTAGCTTTGGGTGATTGTAGAGTTGTAGGAATTTGTCCATCTCCTCTAGATTGTTGAACTTGTTTCCATATAACTGTTTAGTAGTTACTGATTATTCTTTTGATTTCTGCTGTGTCCGTTGTGATTTCCTCTTTTCATTTATGATCCTGTGTATTTGTGCTTTCTCCCTTTTTTCCTTTGTGAGCCTGGCTAGGGGTTTGTCTATTTATTATTTTTTCAAAGAACCAGCTCTTGGTTTCATTGATCTTTTGGATTGTTTTTTTAGTTTCAATTTCATTTATTTCTGCTTTGGTTTTTATTATTTCTTTTCTTCTACTGGTTTTGGGGTTTTTTTGTTGTTCTTTTTCTAGATTTTTGAGCTTCGAGATTAGGTTGTTTCTTTGAGTTCTTTCTTGTTTTTTGATGTGAGCTTCTATTGCTATGTATTTTCCTCTTATTACTGCTTTTGCTGCATCCCATACATTTAGGATATTGGTGTCCTCCTTGTCATTCAATTCAAAGAATTTTTTAATTTCTTCTTTGATCTCCTCGTTAGTCCAGTGGTCTTCCAGTAGTGTGGCTTTTAATCTCCATGAGGTAGGATAGTTCCTTGCCTTCTTTTATGATTTATTTCTAGTTTGATGCCTTCGTGGTCAGAAAAGATGGCTGGTATGATTTCAATCTTGGTGTATCTGTTGATGTTTGACTTGTGCCCCAGTATGTGATCGATCCTGGAGAATGATCCGTGTGCGCTTGAGAAAATGTGTACTCCGTTTTTTTTGGGTTTAGTGTTCTATAGATGTCTGTTAAGCCCAAATGCTCTAGGTCCTTATTTAGAGCTTTAGTTTCTTTACTTATTTTTTGTCTTGTTGATCTATCCATTGTTGATAGTGGGTGTTGAAGTCTCCCACTACATATGTGTTTTCTCTGATGTCTGTTTTCAGAGAGGACAACAGTTGTCTGATATATTTTGGTGCTCTTTCGTTTGGTGAGTATATGTTAATGAGTGTTATTTCTTCTTGAAGTATTGTCCCCTTAATCATAATGTAGTGACCATTGGGTCTCTTTTATTTTTTTGAGTTTGAAGTCTGTTTTATCTGATATAAGTATAGCTGTTCCTGCTTCTTTTTTGGCCCATTTGCTTGTAGGATTGTTTTCCATCCTTTGACTTTGAGCCTATTTTTATCTTTTGTAGCTAAATGTGTTTCCTGGAGACAGCAAAAGGTTGGGTTTTGTTTCTTAATCCAGGCTGCAACTCTGTGTCTTTTTATTGAAGAGTTTAGTCCATTTACATTTAGAGTTAATATTGATATGTTAGCATCTGTATTTGCCATTATGTTTGTCTTTCCTTTGATTTTATTTATTTATTCTTTTAATAACTTTTTTTTTTTGGTCTTCTTTCGTTGTTATTCGTCCCTCTGAGGTTCTGGCTTTAGGATTCCTTGTAGTATTTTTTGGAGTGGGGGTTTAGTCGCAATGAAATTCCGGAGTTTCTCTTTGTCTGGGAAGGTCCATATTCTTTCTTCATGGAGGAAGAGAACTTTGCGGGATAGAGTATTCTTGGTTGGCATCTGTTTTCTTGGAGTCTGTTGACTATGTCCCTCCACTCTCTCCTTGCCCGTAGTGCTTCTTCAGAGAAGTCTGATGTCAGCCTGATTAGTTTTCCTTTGAATGTTATCTGTTTCTTCCCTCTTGTCAGCTTCATTATTTTTTCCTTGTCCTGGATTCTTGGGAGCTTTACTATTATGTGTCTTGCTGTGTTTTCCTTTCGTCGTGGAAGTTTGGTGTTCTTCTTGCTTCTTGTATATCAATTTTCAGCTCCTTCTTCGCATTTGGGAAGTTCTCTTCAATTATATCCATGAATATTTTCTCTGTTCCTACATCTCTCTCCTCTCCTTCTGGAATTCCTATAACTCTTATATTTCCTTTCCTCATGGAGTCAGATAGTTCCCGAAGTCTTTCTTCATTCTTTTTCCTTCGTACTTCTCTTTCCTTTTCTGTTTTGGTTCTTTTTATTTCTGTGTCTTCAAGATTACTTATTCGTTCTTCCATTTCATCTATTCTGCTTTCATTGCTTTTCCCAGAGTTCTTAGTTCCTCCATTAATTCTTTGATCTCCTGCATTTCTCTTACTTCCCTCTTTAGGGACTCAATTTCCTTCTTCTGATCTATCACTTTTTTAATCATGGCAATTTTAAATTCTCTTTCGGGAAGGCTCAGAAGTTCTTCCAAGTTGCTGTCGTTGCAATCTGGGGAGTGGTTTTCTTTTTGTGGGTGTGCTTCTTTCCTGAGGAGTTGTTAGGTTGCGTGTGGTTCTTCTACTCCCTACTGTCTGTTTTCTAATTTGTCGTATGCGTTGGGACACTGTGTTGCTCGGGACTGACTGACATCTTGGGTGAACTTCTCCGCTCCCTCTGGCTCTTCCAGGAGCCATCTCTGTCTTCTGGGGGAGCTTTCTGCTGGTTTTAGGCAGTTTTTACTGAAGAAATGTCCCTGTTCTCAAATGGCGAAGCGGGATGCAGTCCCTGCGCCTCCGGTTTCAGGCACACTCTTCTGCGCGCCCGGTCTGCCCCGGACGTGGATGCCTGCTCCCTCTGTGGGCTCAGACTGCTGGTCGGAAGGGGCCTGGCGTGGAATAACTTCCCGGCTGGCCACTGGGTTCTCCAGAAGCCTTCTGCCCTTTTCAAGCAGTCTTAAGAAATTTCCTGTTTTATGGGGTGTTAGTGACTTTTTTTTCCTGGTCGCTAGGTGGCGCCAGAGATCTCTCCTATTGTCCTTGGGGGGCTGTTTTTCGCCTCCCCACCCCGTGGGACATGGAACAGAGCGGGGATGGTAGGGTACACCTCAACAGCTTTGGGGTGCTGTGTCTGCCTTGTGCCCCACCGTCGTGGAGAACCCATGCCCCGAATTTTCGTGCCCCGGGTCTCAGTTCAAAGCCCTCAGTTCCAGGACGCGGGCTGTAGCCCAGTTCAGTGGCGCGGGAATGGCGCCTTTTGCACTGCTCCCGTGCCTGGGCGCCTGGTTCCTGCTCACTCAGGGAGGGACCTTCACCTCAGTGAGGACCTCCGCGCGTCTCCCCGCAAGCCTAGGTCGTCTCCCCGCAAGCCTAGGTCGCAGGCGCGGGGACCTGGGCAGCAGCGATCCCCGTCTGTACTTGCTTTTCAAGCGCGTGCCGAGTGCGCCGCTTTCCGCGCCAGCTTACCGGCAGCCGGGCTGTGTGCGCGTCTCCCGGGGTCTTTGTTCTTCTCTAATGGCGCCCGGAGCCGTTCGCTCACCGCCGGGGCGGATCCTGCAGGGTTCGCCTGAGCTCCCGTTCACGGGGTGTGGTGGCTGCAGTAGTTCCTTTCCACTCACAGTCCCGCTTGCTGCGTCCGTTTTTCTTGTTGGCCGTTTTGGTGTGTTGTTTCCTCCTCTCTGCCGGTCGGAGAGTGCCGCCTCTGTGGGCGGGGGAGGGGAGCAGGGTTCTGCGCTTCCCTCCCTTCTGGTCCTCTTTTATGGCCACTTCTTCTTCGGGTAGTTTGCTGGCGTCACCCGTTTATCTTCCGTGTCCCAGTTCTCTCTGGGACCTGCCGCTTTTCCTCCCTATTCACTTTTTTTAATGGGAGATCTTACTCGCAGCGTCTCCTCGCTGCCATGTTGCTCCGCCCTCTCCTAAGTGAATAAATTTCTAAGGTCAAAAGCTAATTGGACAACACAATCTCGGTGCCACAAGGGACCTGTAACAAATTAAAATGAATTGTCGTAATTAACAAAAAACAAAGAGGCAAACAACCAAACCTCAAATTGCCATGAGCAACAAACAAACAAATAAACAAAACTAGGGGATTTATTGGTTCCTGTAACCCAAAAGCTTAGGACTGGGTCGCAGAACTCAGGTCACGCCATTAGATCCAGGTGCCCTTCATTCTTTTTTTTTTTTATTTAAATATTTTATTTTATATAATTCTTACATCTTTTTTCATTTTTGCACAATGTATGCATTTAGTTTTGGTTATATTCCCCATGCAATTGCACCCCCCCTTATTTTGATTCTAGTCCTTCCTTTCCCCGCCCCTCCCTATCCCCACCCCCGTAGTGTCTCTGGTTTACAGTTGTTTGTTGATTTTGATTTTTACTTTGTATTGATTAATCTTTTCCCTGGTCTCTTATTTAGGTTTTCTAAATTCCTGCTATGAGTGAGACCATCTGGTATTTTCTTTTTTCTTTCTGACTTATTTGCTGAGCCTGATCTCTTCTAGCTCCATCCATGTTGCTGCAAACTGCATGAGTTTATCTTTTTGATTGCTGAGTAATATTCCATTGTGTGTGGTCAAGAAGATGTGGTACATATGCCCTTCATTCTTAATGCTGCCTTCTGCTGCGCTGGCTTCCTTCC
The DNA here is from genome assembly GCF_014898055.3 of Talpa occidentalis. NCBI lineage: Eukaryota > Metazoa > Chordata > Mammalia > Eulipotyphla > Talpidae > Talpa > Talpa occidentalis. The sequence continues at coordinate 7,292 of NW_023605048.1, forward strand.
CAGACAGGCTTTCCCCTCATGTCCCAAAATGGTGCCAGCTGCTCTTGGGAATGTATCTCACAGGTTCAAACTTGATGGAAACGAGTCAGCATCTTTGACATGCACTCTGGGAGGTGCTGAGATCCACTCTACTTGGATTGGATTAGACCATGTGTCCATTTGATGCAATTACTAATGCAAGTGAATGCTGTACAGTCAGTCTTCCTTAATGTCAGTAAGTTCTCAGAAACTGCTACTTTGAACTATGCAACATATAGTTAAAGCAGATTCTTGAATAATGTCAGATCCTCAAATAATGTCATTTTGTTTAGTTTTGGCAGGCTTTTCACTCATCAGTGCTAAAGAGAGGCTGTTGCAGGAAGTGATGTTATTTGAGGACCTGCTGTACTTTGATCTGCACCTGGGCCCCTTATATTTCTGGGAGTGGGAATAGACTATTGGAATAGTGCAGACTGAAAGTGAGGTGATGCTATGCAAAAAGTAGGGTAGATCCTGAAGGCAAAGTTTCCAACAAGTGCCCATTATTGAACTCCAAAGATCACTGACCCCAGCTCTTCTTTATAGGTGAGGAAACAAGGCTCACTTCACACTTACTAGTCCCAATGCTCCCAATGCTGCCACTTCCCATGGGCCCACTCTGCCTCTTTCATGCATTATCTCAATGCAGCTGTCCGAATCTGGGAAAACATCCTTGGAGGAAGGACTCACATACTATTTCTTTGCAGTGATAGGTAGGAATCACAGCCTTGAAGAGAAAGACCACGACAGTTTTCAGAACATGATGCCCGCAGACCAGTGCTCTCCTGCTCTGAAATGGCAACCATATCAAAGTGTTCCTTGGCACAGTTTATTAAATGGTCATTACGAAAAATTGTAAGTGGCTTTAGACTCTTCTGTGGTGGTTGGACAGTGAGGGGAGAAAGCAGTGCTGAATCTCAGAACAAAATTGTATTTGGTGGGTTTAGAGGCACCCTGAGCAAGTGGGAAGGGTCACTGAGAAAGGGTTTGTCTTATTCTTTATGTTGTACATCCTTGCTAAAGAATACTTGGGGTATGGTTTCCAGCCTTCAGGAATCCAAATGTGTAATTCTTTCATATTATAACTTACCCACTAAATGATGGAGGGAAAGGGAATGTTTCTGAGATCACATGTCCAATTTAAACTAAAGGGTGGAAAGTGGAGATTTCCCAAGTCACTAACATTTAATCCTGAGGTTAATTTATACTTCCATAGAATAATTTTGGGGGACATATTAAATTGTTAGCCACTTGCACCCACCCCTTCCAATATCTATGCTGTGAATCAGTGTTGTTAAGTTCATTGTCAGTGTATTCTGCAGCCATCATAATTAGTGGTGTATTAGAGACTAAACCCAAATATACAAAATATCCTTAAACTGGAAAAGTTTTATCTTCTTATAATATTATCGTTAGAAGAAATAAATGTGAACTTATGCCTTATTGCTCTTAACTATCCTTTAAGACTTATCTTTGTCCCTTAGGAAATAATTTACTTAACCGGTCTTCTACAATTTTCATTTTTTATAAATATTTTCTTGAAACACTAAAATGTGTTAATAGTTAAAGAGTAGGACTGTCAAGAAATAAATATAAAAACATAAACTATAAACTTGAGGGTCTTCTTGGTATTTTCTAAATTCAAATGTGACTTATTTAAGTACAGAAATTATCTCTAGGACTTTATATTGGGCAAACTAGAAGAAGAAATCTTTTCCTTCAGACAAAAATCTGGGGAGTTAAAACTGATTTGGGAGTTGGTGTGTTTTATGGGAGGCACAAAAACATGAATTACTAACTTTTTTATTGAAATCTCACAACCTTCTGTCTTTGACACTGTGTGCAACTAGAAAAAGAAATTATGGGTCCACTGGCCTTATTTTGAGTTTTAGCCTTAATTTGGTTATCTTTTGGGTAGTGTTCCATATTTGATCTTAAATATGAGTACTGAGGCATGAAATTGTCACACATGTGCACGTATCTTAATTAAAGACTTTAATGCTTCCAGCCCTGTGCAATTGAGTTGATAACATTTTCAAGGTAACTGCTCTTGCTCTTCTTATTTGAGTAGTTTTTTTTTTAATTTATTTGAACAGCCTATCTATGCTCCACTGATCTGGAAAAAAATACAAGAATGGAATGAACCCAAAGGTATAAAGTCAGAATTATTTAGAATGCTTAGCTGCAGTTCACTTTTCATAAGAAAAAAGGAAGGCAATATTCATTTGGATTAGAATTCAGGCCATCTTGGTTTGACTACTCATTCAGACAGAAAATCACTTATCTTTTCTTAGATTATTATGTCTAAGTTGTTACAAATAGTTTCCCTAAATTACCTAAAGCAGTAAAGTTAGGACATTGAAGATTTATCAAATCTCTTTTTCTGAATGATACTTAAATACTATGTTAAGAGGAGCTTTTAAAATGTCAATTTAGTTGATTTTAGAATTAACTTTAGATATCAAAAAACAGAATTGCTATTCTTAGATAGAATAAATAGAATAAATTTCTAAAAATAGAGACTGGTGTTTAATCTTCAGCAGTATAATTGTGGGTAGATTCAGTTTCTGTTTACAGTTGTCCTGAAATTTCAAGTTAAGGCTCATATTTGAGCTGTAAATCTTACAGAGTTTTTGACAGTGAAACATAGAATATCACAAAAAGATATTTCCTTTCTTCTCAACCAAGACAGCTCTTATTACCCTCTGCAGTAAAATCTATACAATTCAATCCATCCAGCCGTTAGATGAGCAAATTAGCAGATTAGTTCTAGAAACTGGAGTCAATATAAAGTTCCCAGATAGTGTAAGATTGATGATCTTATTAAATCCTTCATTCAATGGATTTTCCTGTTGCTGCTGGTGGGCAGTGTGAGTGTAGAGACTTTGACTGATCAGCTACTTGAAGGTAATCAATAGCTCTGTTACTTGATCCATTGGTAAGGTGCTTAACTTGCAAAGAGCATGAAAACTATTTTCCCAGAGTCCCATTAATATTTTCTGTCTGTGAAATTAGTGGAAAATTTAGAAACACTATGTTGTCCATTTAATGGCAGTCATCCAAACTGAGGTCCCAGGATGTGAAAATCCACAAATAAGGGGGAGCAGCCATAGCAGTTAGGTACTCATTTCCTCTGTGGTCCTGGGAAGAAGCGTCCTTCCTGAGGAAAAACATACATGTAGGAACCTTGATGAATAAAAATTCAAGTTCCATCTTTGCAGACTTACCTGAGAAGTTTTCAACTTATATATTCGCTTCTTTACCTGATCGTGTGTCTGTTTAATGTTTTGTTTTTATTCACCTTTAATATTTCATTAAACATATATTACAAAAAGCATTGCTATTGAAAAATGATTGATAAAACAAATAAAGCAAAAGCCTGATTAGTCACCCCACCCTCAACCATTTCTTTCAGCAGAAGTAACCAGCAAAGTAGGTTACCAGTGCTATATCTCAGTGAGAAGATAACAAGGAAATAACCATACTTAGTGAAAATAGGTTTTTAATTGGTAAACTCACTGGCTTTGGTTGATCCAACTTAAAGCTATTTCTGCTAATTCTGACCAGTGTGCTTTTTTTCCATATGTCATCAGTAGATTGAATATTCAACCACCTGACTGCTGGAGTATAGCATTGCTGAAAAGATGAGAGACTTCTTTGTGGATTAATTTTTTAATTTAAATTTTAAACCCTCTTATTGAAATAATATTGCAAATATTATAAAATTTCATGTGTGCATCCTTATAAATCAACATAGAGACTTTTCTTAAAAGAGGAAAGAGATTAATTCTATCCCATGTATTTCACAACTCTGTATGAAGTGACTTCTTCACTTCCAGCCTACCTCTTTCATTATATTGTAGAGTCAAATTAGAAGCAAATTAGAAGCACAAACCAGAAAGCACAAAGGGGAAAAGCAGACTGAGGAAACAATGCTTCTATTTGGCAAGAATTGTGTATCTTCCTTTTGAGTAGATAAAAACTGTGAGAGCCAGCTGTGTTTTGAAACATTGTTTACTTTTTTTTTCAGTAAAAATACATGGAATTCATTGATTAAATTTAGTAAGAGGCACTTTCCACAATGTATTCTTTTGACATATTTACATATTAATATTGCTAACAAAGACAATGTTTGCAAAACTTATTTCTTGATTCTTCTTTTTGTAGACCTGATATAGGCTATCAAGTTGTCACAGACAAAGGATTTACTTTTTCACCAGCAGATGAAGCTTTTGTTTGCCAAAAGAAGAACCATTTTCAGATAACCATCCATATCCAAGTTTGGGGAAGTCCAAAATTTGTCAAAACCCAAGTGGGCTTAAAACCAATAGAAATGTTTTACTTGAAAGCTTTTGGAGTTAAGGTAAGTCTTTTATTTAATTCACCCAGTACTTACTGTATTCTAGTTCCCTATTACTGCACAACAAACTAGTCCAAAGTTAGCAACTTAAAATAATAAGTTATCTATTTGGGCCACCAATCTACAGCTTGGGCAGGGCTTGACTCTGAAACTCATCTCTGCTCAGGAGTCATAGCTGCAAATCTCAACTGAACCTGGATCCAGTTTCCAAGCTGGCTCATTCACACAAATGTCAAGGTTGTGCTGGCCATCCACCAAGAACTTTAAGGGACTGTAGCTGGGAGACCTTGACTCTTCTCCATGTGAGCCTCTCTATGCAATAGCTTGTGCTTCCCCATAGCATGGTGAATGGGCTCGAAGAATTAATGTTCTAAGACATAGGAAGTAACTGCCAATTTTTTTCTAATTTTTTATTAATTAATTTCTTATTTTTTTTACATCATTGTTCATTTTTAAACAATATTTGCTTCCCCCCACACCTTCAGGTGTAGTCCCCATAGAGTGCACCTGTACACCATCACCTCAGTCCCCCGTGCTCCTCCCTCCCTCCCTCTGATCCCTCTCCCTCCTCCTCCCTGCAGGATGTCTCTGATTTGTAATCGTCCGTTTTTGCTTTGTTGTGTTTTGTACTGTTGTTATTTTTTTACACTGATGTCTTATTTGGTTCCACTACATTCCTGCTATAAGTGAAACCATCTGATATTTTTCTTTTTCCTTCTGGCTTATTTCACTGAGCATAATTCCTTCTAGCTCCATCTGCGTTGCTGTGAATGGCATGTGTTTATCTTTTTTGATTGCTGAATAATATTCCATTGTGTATATATGCCACATCTTCTTGATCCAGTCATCTATTTTTGGGTACTTGGGTTGTTTCCAGGTTTTACCTATTGTAAACAGTGCTGCAATAAACATAGGGGTACAGGTGGTCTTTTGAATCAATGTTTTTGTGTCCTTAGGGTAGATCCCTAGTAGTGGAATTGCCGGGTCATATGGTAGCTCCATTTTTAGTAGACTGAGGAACCTCCAGACAGCTTTCCATAGTGGTTGGACCAGTTTGCACTCCCACCTTCAATGTAGGAGAGTTCCTTTTTCACCACATCCTCACCCACATTTGTTATTGCTTGTTTTTTTGATATGAGCCATTCTCACTGGTATAAGGTGGTATCTCAGTGCGGTTTTGATTTGCATTTCCCTGATGATAAAGGATGTTGAACATTTTTTCATATGCCTGTTGGCCATTTGCATTTTCTCTTGGGAGAAATGTCTTTAAGTTCTGCCCATTTCTTGACTGGATTGTTTATTTTGTTTCTGTTGAGTGGTGTGAGGTCTTTGTATATCTTTGTGATCAGTCCCTTATCAGTTGAATGGAGTGCAGATTTTTTTCCCAATCAGTGGGGTGTCTCTGTGTTTTGGTTGATGTCTCTTTTGCTGTACAGAAGCTTTTCAGTTTGTTGTAATCCCAGGTGTTTATCTTTTCCTTGACTATCTTTGCTTTGGGAGATGAGTCTTTAAAGATGTTATTGCGATGTATGTCTTTTAGTGTTTTACCTATATTTTCTTCTATATATTTTATGGTTTCAGGCCTTTTTTTAAAAATTTATTTATTTATACAAGCACTGGGTACAGTCAGAAGTGCGGGAGGGTGAGAGAATTCACCAGAGCCAGAGCAGAGAGCAGAACAGGCAGACTGATGAAATACACTGCTGAGGGGGGCAGCAGGCAGCTGGAGAGTCTGTGTGCCATGTGGGACCCTCACTGGCGGCCGGGGATTGAACCAGTGCTGCAGAGGCTGTGGGCAGCTTCACAGCCCAGGGCTCAACCGCTGCGCCACCAGGGGAGGCCCTGGTTTCAGGTCTTATGTCTAGTTCTCTTATCCATTTTGAGTTGATTTTTGTGCATGGTGAGAGGTAGTGGTCTAGCTTCATTTTTTTTGCATGTGGTGGTCCAGTTTTCCCAGCACCATTTATTGAACAGACTGTCTGTGTTTCATTGCATATTCTTTGCTCCTTTGTCAAAGATCAGTTGTCCATATAAGTGAGGTTTTATTTCTGGGCTCTCTATTCAGTTCCATTGGTCTGTGTGTCTGCCAATTTCTTAAGGCTGCATTCAGATATGGATACAACACCTCTTCAAACTTTAATTGTGTGGTCTTCAAGTGAATAAGTCTTGTATTTCTTTTACTAAATGTGTTCTTAATTCTTTTTGGTGTTAGTGCATTTTCAGATGGAGTAGACTAGTATTTATTAAATTGTTGCCTAAGATTCAGCTCTTCAAGGGGAGATCATCCATTTTCTGCATATTTTATTGTGATCATTAATCTGGGCTGAGTTACTGAGTCTCCCCAAATAGGGCTTCACTCTTGAACACATCAGCTGCTCTTACTCCAAACTGTTCTCAAGTCGAGCCAAACCAAACAAAACCAAAATACAAACAACAAACAAGTAAACGATAAAACCTTTTTTTGATTATGGATGTAATATAAATCCATTGTGAAAATTTTGGAATACAAAAGGAAACTATGAAGAAGAGATAAAATTCATACGTGGAATTCACCATTTGGTAGCCTAATATTTCCATTATAAAATTAATCTCTTGTGGTTAATGTAGTGTGAAAATAACATTATATAATATTTAAGATTCTATAAAAATATTGACAAAGGTAATATAGCTTCCCATTTATGGATGTATCATATTCATTCCTGTTTTATTTTAAATTTTGTTTAATGTTTCATTGTTGATAAAACTTCAGTGAACATTCAAGTACACCCATATTTACTTGAGGATACATTCCAGAAAAGGAATTTACACATGAAAGATAGGAACATTGTTACGACTCTTGATTTATTGATAGATTGCCCAGTTGCTTTCCAGAAAAGTTGTTTCTATGTGACTACCCACAAGCCATATAAGACAGAATGGGTTTCTCCATGCCCTTGCATTGTTCACTAGTAACTTAGGAGTTTGTTTCAAGTACTGAACTAAATGTCATTTCCTATGTTATATTCATTTTTATTGCTATTGTTTCATTGTAATAGAAACGTAAGCTCTTCAATGGCAGAGATTTCTGATAACTGTCCACTTCTCATCTCTCATGCGTAGGGCAATGCTAGATGCACAATTCAACAAATATTTGTAGAATGAATGAATAAATGGGTGAATGAAGGCAGCACATACCCTTTAAGCTGCCCTGCTCCTAGGTTTCAATCTCTATTTGCCCACACTAAGTCTCTGCTTACCTGAAATACTCTGTTGTCTTGTGTGTTCATTGTTTAATTTTGCAAGTATTTTTTCTTTTTTAACCAAAAGCACACTGCTTTAAAATAGGGGCCACTGTCCTGCTGTCTTTTCGGTTGCTTTGCTCCTGCCCAGTGGCTAACTTGATGTCTTAGAACTTTTTAAGTGCTTGAACATTACTTAATAATGAACATTTTTATTAATAATTGAATTGACTTGTTGAGTAATTCATTTACTATTTGTTGTTCCAAACAGTTAGAAGCCAGCAATCAAATAATCGCTATCGAACAGTCCCAAGCAGACAGAAGCAAAAAGATTTTCAATCCTGTTAAGTAAGAATTTCTCTTTTGAATTTCTTTGTGAATGTTTTGGGGAAAAGGCATTTTGCCCAATTTATTTTGAGTATTTAAAATGAAGTCTATTTTAGACACTAGTATTAATATTTTAGTATAATGAGCACAGACTGATCAACAAAAATAAAAGTTGATAAAATACATTGAAATAATTGCAGAAAATTCCTTATAAAAACTCCATTTTTAAAGTCATCATTTTTTTTTAGAAAGATTTATTTATTTATGCAAGAACTGGGGTACAGTCAGAGGCGTGGGAGGGTGAGAGAATTCACCAGAGACAGAGCCGGGAGCAGAACAGGCAGATGGACATGACCGAAGACACTGCTGAGGGGAGCAGCAGGCGAAGCAGGAGAGGTCTGCATGTGGGTTTCTCACTGGTCGGCTGGGAATCAAACCTGCGCTGCAGAGGCTGTGGACAGCTTCGCAGCGTGGCTCTCAATCCACTGCGCTACTGGGGAGGCCCTAATCATTATTTTTATAATGATTTGTTAGTGACAACCTTGCTAAGAACTTTGATTCCTTGAAATAGATTATAGCTAGATCCTTCTCTTTATTTTCACTTAAATTGGCCCAGTGCTAATTGGATTAAATTCAGGGTTCTATAATCAGGCCTGCTTGCGATTCATTTTTCTTATTTTCTAAAATAATGTTAATAGATTGCCCAGTGGGTTCCAAAATAGATAGCAGACAGGCCTGGGATTATCCAGAACAATATGGTGGTCCTAAGTGCACATCTAACTTTAGAAGGGCTTGGAGCCGGAGTGGATTTTTAACTGATTTGACTGAGAGATAATTGAAATATGTCAGTGTTTTTGCCCGGAGTCAGTAGCACTGGGTCTGGGAAGCAGATGGTTTTACAGCAGGGACTGACCAGGCAGGAGCTCCACATGAGCCTGTGTACAAAACTGTGAAGGAGCCACACGTACAAGCAGCACTGACCTGCCCTGGTGCATCTGTTCTCCATCATCCAGGCAGGGTCTGTGTGGTCCCCCTTAGGTGCCCACTGCCTTACCTCCCACAGCCAGACCAAGAAAGGGCAAATCCATGAGAAAGATGCAAAGGGGTCCTCCAGGAGCCTAGAGAAATTCCTTCAATCAGGAGGCAGTAGCCACACTAGCAGAGTCACACAGTGAAATTTGTCCGTTCTCCCTGCTGTGGACATAAAAGAACCCAGAGATAGTGTAGGGAGCATATGACCTTTGTGAGTCAGAAACTCTGGGCTTGATTTTCTGCTAAACGAGCATTTCTTACCATTCAAGAATCATGCCATGACCTTCCTTGATGGCCAGTTCTCACTGTGATGTGGAAACTTTATTAATGATCAGTGACTGGAATTGACTGTCCTCCACATCATGGTGAGAACTGGGCACTGAACATATTTGAGAATCTAACAGTCATCGAGGGCTCTGTTTTCTCTGACTGTCTCTTGGTATTTCTGTTGTTTGTTTTAGAATCGACCTGCTGGCGGACCAGGTCACCAAAGTCACGCTGGGCCGGTTACACTTCAGTGAAACTACAGCAAATAACATGAGAAAGAAGGGAAAACCAAATCCTGACCAGAGGTATGGGGGCCTTTATCTGAGTGGGCAGTTTCCCCAGAGGCCTCTTTCTTCCTCTTGGCCACATGAGCAGACAAACTGGGCCTCCCTCAGTTACTTTCCAGCCTTCTCTGACACTTTCAGTCTATTAGAGAGAGTAGAAATCTCTACTCTCCTGCCCAGCCCCAAATATGCTAGCCTGGATCCCTCTACCCCCAGAGTTCTCTGGAGTGATTACAAGTTCATTGTCATTTGAGGGCTGAGGATTGACTGCATTTCTCAAACCTGTACGCTGGTCCCCAGTATAATCACTGGGTCCTGAGCGCTGCTGTAGCTTTTCTTTGATTAAAAAAGAAAATAAATTTTCATTAGTAGTTTAGATTTGTGGTTCACAGTATGGTCCCAGGTCTGTAGTGATGGCATCATCTAGTCACTTACTAGAAATGCATGTTCTTGGTGCTTGGGGGAGACCTAGTGAATCCCATACTCTGCTGGTGGGGCCCAGCAATTTGCATTTTAACCACCTGGTAACAGAGTCACCAGGTGACTCTGAAGCGAGCTCAAATTTGAGAACCATTGGTTTTAGAACATAGGCTTTGGAATTGGACAGGATGAATTTGCCTATTTGATATGCCATTTACTAGCTGGGTGAGCTTGAGCAATTTAACTCTAAGACTCAATTTTCTATTCTGTAAAATGGGCAATAGCAATATCCTACTTCAAGAGGGTCGCTTGGGGGAAACTAAGTGAATTAATGTAGATAAACAATTTTGTCCAGTGTGTGATGGGCATGGTAGTTATTCTAATAATAATGGTAGCTAACAATTGTTACTACTGCTGCACTTAAGATAGAGGAGAAGATTCCTGCTATGAGTGAGACCATCTGGTATTTTTCTTTTTCTTTCTGGCTTATTTCACTGAGCATGATCCCTTCCAGCGCCATCCATGTTGCTGCAAATTGCATGAGTTTATCTTTTTTGAATGCTGAGTAATATTCCATTGTGTATATGAACCACATCTTCTTGATCCAGTCATCTATTTTTGGGCATTTGGGTTGTTTCCAAAGCTTAGCTATTATAAATAGTGCTGCTATAAACATAGGGGTGCAGGTGCCCTTTTGAATTAATGTTTCTGTGTCATTTGGGTAAATACCTTGGAGTGGAATTGCTGGATCATATGGAAGCTCCATCTTTAGGAGGTTGAGGAATCTCCACACAGCTTTCCAGATGGTCTCACTCATAGCAGGAATCTAGAAAACCTAAATAAGAGACCAGAAAAAAGAATAACTATAATAAAGAAAAAAATCAAAATCAACAAACAACTATAAACCAGAGACACACTATGGGGGACGGGCGGGGAGAGGAGGGATTGGGGTCAAAATAAGGGGGGTTGCAATTGTATGGGGAATAGAAAAATAAATAAAATTGAAAAAAGAGAGAAGGCTGTTCTCAGGGATTAAAGAGCCTGTACAATGTAGCAGAAGAAGTTGGTGAAGTTTATTCATGCAGTTCTTTTGCAAAATCTCCTCAGATGGGGGTGGTTTTTATTTTGCTTTCAAGGAATGGTCTGATCTTAAGTGTCTTGTCAATGGTGTAGTGAAGAGGCAACTGAGATAACAGGGAGGGTGCAGGTCTTTGACTAAAGTCATGGAAGAAGGTATAGGGCATCTATGGTGGGAAGGGTCCAGTGAGGATGGGCAAGCCCTGTTATGTCCCCTCCATCAGAGCATAGGATGTGACTGCAGCGGCTCTGGACACCTTCCCATTGCGCATATGTTTGCGCTCAGTGCTGTGCCGAGGGCCCAGCTATGCAGCTCCCAGTTACCTGACATTGAGCAAAGGGCAGACCCCAAACAATAGTGAGTGAATCAACTCTGTTCTTATTTATCAGGAGGGACAATGTAAAGCAGAAGAGAAATTCTTTAAATATGCAAACAAACATATTTAGGTAAATTCACTATTGATTAACTGCTGGGTCGCATTTGATTACACAAATTATATCTCTGTTGCCTGATGTGTTGACATTGGTCTGCTGTTTCTGAATCAGATACTTCATGTTGGTGGTTGGACTGTATGCTGCTAGCCAGGACCAGTTCTATTTGTTATCTGCCCACATCTCTGAACGGATCATTGTAAGGGTAAGCCCAGTTCTTTGGCTGTGCTGGATCCCACATGCTTTTCTTCCCTGTGAGTTGAATTTGTATTGTCAATGGGATATTTAAGGTATGCGCTTTCTCAGTCACTGAAAATAATAATAGCAGCACTGTTTTAGTTTTCACATAGTGGTTCCAAAGATTCTCTGTGTCCCCCCAGGAGTCGTTTGGCAATGTCTGCAAATGTTTTTTGGTTGTTGCAACTTAAGATGCCACTAGTGCCATGTGATTAAGGCCAGCGACGCTCCTCAACACTTTATAGTTCACAATCAGTCTACAATTAGCCTTCCCCAAATGTCACTAGTGCCTCTCCTGAGAAACCATGGTTTTTATACTATGTTCTAGGTTCTTGGCTAAATAATTTATACATGACATAATTTACATTGTTTCACATCTACATTACATTCTTTACACCCAGAAGTACTGAAGTTCAAGAAGATGAGGGATGCATCCACAATTACACAGCTTGCATATAAATGATGGAGTCCAAGTTATAACCCAGTTCTCTCTGAGCCCAAAGCCCACAGGGTAGGAAGTGGTAACTGGCAGGAAGGCATCCCATGGCCAAAAGTGATTGGTGATCCCAGAGGTATCTGGGCCCCTGCCTGGCACATAGTAATGGCCTAGCACATTTTCCTGAATGAGTGATTGGTTGCAGCTGTGGACGGGAGTCTGGCCATCACATAAACATAAAGCATTGGCAGCTGCATCTGTGTGAGGTCAGACTGGCCTCTGCTGAGAATGCCAGGGGCATGAGGTAACTGGTGAAGTGCAGGTCTGGCAGTCCTGGGAGCTGGGCTGTGTTGTCATGGATCTTTGAGGTGACATAGGAAGGACTCACAAACTCCGACAGGGAAAGTCATTCACTGTGGGCATGCACATGTGCTACCGTTAACCTTAGGCTGGAGGGGACAAGATCTGCCTATTTGGGCAAGTGAGTCTTTGCTCACCTTGAACTATCTCTGAAACAAAGGGCCCTCTGTGCCATTCTTATAGTCAATTAAAAATAGCAAGCCACCTATTAGTATAAATCTGTAAACTGTGGTTCACAGCTTTAATGGAGATGAAGTAATGATGGAAATGATGTGAAACTCTGAAGTGTTGAGATGACCCAGGCTGAGGGCTGGGCTCTGCATGCTTCTTCCAGGTCGTGTTTTTGTGGGGCTTGATCTAGCCTGTGGCAAATGAGGCGCCAAGACTTAGGTGGAGCCCTTTCCTTGGGTCAGGACCCAAGGGCAGAGATTCCCATCCACCCCTCAGCAGGTCTAGGGTGGTCTTTGATATCAGACCTGATGTAATCTGGGACTGCATTGCTGCAGTATCTCATCTAAAATAAGGTCTGGACACATCACCCAAAGCAGTGATAGTAAAGGCAAAGATAAACAGCGGGGACTACATCAAATTAAAGAGCTTCTGAACAGCAAAAGAGACAATAACAAAAACAAAGAGAAACCCCACCGACTGGGAGAACATTTTTGCACACAACGCTAATGATAAAGGACTGATTACAAGAATCTACAAAGAGCTGGTGAGACTCAACAACAACAAAGAAAATAATCCAGTCAAAAAAACGGGCAGAAGAGCTAAAAAGAAACTTCTCTGAAGAGGAAATGCAAATGGCCAACAGGCATATGAAAAAATGTTCACCATCACTTGTAATCAGGGAAATGCAAATCAAAACTACCATGAGATACCATCTTACACCAGTGAGAATGGCACATATTAAAAAACCTAGCAACAACAAATGTTGGCGAGGTTGTGGAGAAAAAGGAACTCTTCTGCACTGTTGGTGGGAGTGCAAACTGGTCCAACCACTATGGAGAGCTGTGTGGAGATTTCTGGACCTACTAAGCATAGAGCTTCCATATGATCCAGCAATTCCACTCCTAGGTTTACCCAAATGACACAGAAACAGTAATTCCAAAGGGCACCTGCACGCCTATGTTTAAGAAGCACTATTTACAATAGCTAAGCTATGGAAACAACCCAAATCCCCAAAAATAGATGACTGGAAGAAGAAGATGTGGTACATATACACCATGGAATATTACTCAGCAATCAAAAAAGATAAACACATGCAGTTTGCAGCAACATGGATAGAGCTAGAAAGGATCAGCGAAATAAGTCAGAAAGAAAAAGAAAAATACCGGATGGTCTCACTCATAGCAGGAATTTAGAAAACCTAAATAAGAGGCCAGGAAAAAAAACTAATCAATGCAAAGTAATAATCAAAATCAACAAGCAACTATAAACCAGAGACACACTATGGGGTGGAGGGGGGATTAGGGAGGGGGGGGGAGAGGAAGAACTAGAGTCAAAATAAGGGAGGGGGTGCAATTGTATGGGGAATATAACCAAAATGAAAATGCATACATTGTACAAAGATGAAAAATGATGTAAGAATTATATAAAATAAAATATTAAAAAATAAAATAAAATAAAGTCTGGAAACCCAGGTTACTTACTGTTTCTGATTTCTCCTAAGAAGAAATAAAAACAGACAATGCCATTCTTCTCAGAGTCAGCGTAGATTAGGTATCTCGCAAGGGCCACCGTGAGCTGGGCAATGCCTGCTTGAGGCAGGCTCTGCTGCTCACCTGCATACTTTGAATGGTTTACCTAGGGGTAGGTACCATGTCCTGCTGGCAGCCCCTGCTGAGCTCCACTCTGGCTCTGTGCAAGTCCACACAGAAGCAGCACAAGTGGGCATCCCGCCACCCGAAAATTCCATTGCCAAAGCTCTCTGTTAATGGGCATCTCCTCATATGCAGAGCATAGAAATTTAACTCAGAGTGATGACTTCGCGAAGTTGAAGATTTCTGCAATTCATTTAGTGTGATTACTAAAAGATTAAATTTTAGTACAGATTGGGTGTCAATGTTAGTCACTAAACTGTTGTTTTTTTAAAAAAATACATTCCAGATTTGATAGCTTTCTTCTCATTATCATTTTTGGTTAGAGAAAATGCCCTTTCCTGTAAGTGTGCTGGGTAACTTAAGCGTTATCATACAACAATGGAAATAATAATAATGGCCATAACACAAACCCTTCTCCCCCCAGCCTTTCTAACAAGAAATATCTTGTTGATATTATTCCATTCTTATCCCAAAATGTAGTAGTGAAAAGGAACGCAGAATTTTGGATCCATTTAATTGTTTAAGGTTTGACCCAATCAAGAGAAAAACTGAATTTAAGAAATTGCATTATTATTTTTTTCTTTAAAGATTTTGTTTATTTATTTATTTATACAAGCACTGGGTATAGTCAGAAGCACAGGGGGGTGAGAGAATTCACCAGAGCCAGAGCGGGAAACAGAACAGGCAGACTGATGAAGTATACTGCTGAGGGGAGCAGCAGGCGGCAGGAGAGGTCTGTCGCGCCCTGTGGGGCCCTTGCCTGGCGGTTGGGGATTGAACCTGCACTGCAGAGGCTGTGGGCAGCTTCGCAACCCAGCGCTCAACCGCTGAGCCACCGGGGAGGCCCTATGAAATTGCATTATAGTTTGATCAGGGAATCTTAAGAAAAGTTCACAGAACACATTTTCTGCCCCTGGAGACTGTGGAGGCCACAAGACAGGTATATGCAACTTGGGTTTGAAGAGGGCAGGTCAGCCTATATTTTATAGGCCAGATGCACACTTTTGGATGACTGCCTGAGTTCTAGAATAAAGGCAGAAAATTTTACAATTGAAATCATGCTAAGATATGACCAAATGATAATAGGGAGCTGCAAATAACATTTAGTAAATCCAGATTCATTTTAGGTCTGAGAATCATTCCTTAACATGTGGGCAATTTTAAGAAGGTTGGACGTAGATGAGTTTCAGGTCTCCAGGAGGGGTTCAGGAGACCATGCTTTATAAAATTCTCCTTGGATAAAGAATGGTGGGCAGGGCCTGGTAATTGCTCATCTGTGTTGTCAATCAAAACAGCTTTAGAAGTATATTATGGTCCTGTAGTGTAAATTGGTCAATTTAATGGAAATTAAGGCTTTCTCCAAAGAAAAGATTTATTCCCAGGTCTTTGTTTTGGGGTGCATTCCCCAGCAGAGTTCCCTCAGATTCTCCTTGTTAATGAGTAGGCTTTACTTTGGCTCCATTTTCCTTCTAAAACACATAATTAAACCTGCTTTGGGATGCTGTGTGGCAAGCAGGAGGGATGATTACTTTTGTCTGCCTTTCAAAGACGCACCAAGGTTTCCTACTTTTGAAAACTAACAGATTATTCCAGTTTCTTTTCCAGAAGAATAGAAATGAGCACATCCCCAAGAAGTCTTTGTTTCCCTACTCTGCAACCACACTGCCATGAGTGGGAAACCAATAGCCAGGGGCAGGGAAGACAAAAGAAATCATACCATTGTAAGGATTGCAAGGGACCAGGGTAGAGCAGAGCCAGTCCAGATACCATCTCCATTTTTAATTCTATTTCTCAACAACTCTTGTCTGTTTCTAACCATAAACCTCTTCTCCCTCCCCCACCAACCACACTCACTCACATGTACACACACACCACACATCTACTGGAGTGTGGATGAACTTTTATTTATCCAAAGGAGTCAGTGTGTGGAGCAATATGTTTCACTCTGCACTTGGGATTCACCAGAACTTGTATCCATGATGGCAGGGTAACTCTTGACTAGGAATCTATAGCGTGAAGAAGTAATTCTTTTTTAAAAAAAAATTATTTATTTATGCATACAAGAACTGGGGTGTAGGCCAGAGGTGCAGGGGGTGAGAAGATTCACCAGAGACAAAATGCGGAGCAGAACGGGTGGATCTACTGAAATACACTGCTGAGGGGAGCAGCAGGGGAGACAGGAGAGGTCTGCTGTGCCATGTGGGTCACCTCCCTCCTAGGGATCGAACTCATGCCATAGCAGTGATAGCATGATAGTGCTGAGACTTAATCCCTATGCCACCAGGGAGGCCCCTGAAGAAGTAATTCTTAAATTTTGTCAAGGATTTTTATAAAACACAGATACTGGGCCCCATCCCAGTTCTTGATTCAGTGGATTAGAGATGTCTGAGAATGTGCATTTCTACAAGCTTCCAGGAAATACTGATGTTGCTGGCCTGGAAACCATATTTGTGTTGCACCGGAAGAGGGCATTTCTAGGTCCATTTTTCCATTGCCTTTTCAAAAGGCACAAAAAGGGATTTTTTTATAGGTTGCCTTCCTAGGCACAAGCTCTCCTTTTATGATCTTTAGCTACTACTTTAAAAGTCCAAACAGAGGTAAAACAAAGAAGTTCCTGCTCCCCATACCATATTTAAACAGAGCAGGTCTCAGATTACTGTGAATACTGTTTCCTATCCAAGCACCTGCAGGGGGCGGCATTTACATTGTATTCTTTATGAATGGAGGTTCCCCACCCCCCTGCCCCCCACCAAGCTGTGCAAACTTGCAGCCTGTTGCTGAGGGAAAATGAATGGTTATAGGTAGAACCATTGTTGCTCTGCACAGCAGAGTGTGTCAAGGTAGAATTTGAAGAGTGTTCATCCTCAGATTTGGAAAGTCTTCATACGTATGTGACTTTCATGACTTATACAACCTGTGGGATAGATAAAAACATTATCTTTATTCTTCAGAGGACAAATACTGATGCAGAATGGTTAAGTGACTGCCCTAAGGTCACACAGTCACACGTAATATTAACTAAAAGGTCCTCCCTAAATATATAATAAATGTATTTATACTATAAGATAAATAATAAAAGTATTTTAGAAACACTAATTCATTTTGGTGTTTGATATCAATCAGCCATACTGGGCCACATGTGACCACAACTTCATAATCCAAGAAAGAGAAACATTACAGTTTTCTCTGATATGTTAACACTGTGGATACCAGAAAATGGAAATAAGTTCATAGATTTTATAACATTTCCCATTGCTGATTAGGGACACCTTCTTAGAAATAGATATTTAGAATGTTGTAAATCTGTGACCCCTTCCAAAATAATTTGAACATAGTTTAGAGACTTGAGTTTTTATCTGATGAAAGTCAATTGAGATTGTTGTAATTGTTCCAAAGAAATAAATCTACTTATATTTGTGGTTACAGTATCAAGTTACCAAACATGATAATAATTATCCTAAAACTCATTAAGGAAAAAAAAATCCATCACTGTCCTATTTTGTTTCCTTGAATGGCTCATTATGTTCAGAATAGAGCAAAACACATCAACATTTTATACGGCGTACCTTTGGATATAGTTGATTGCTTGCTATAAAAGGATTTGAATCAAAGCCAATTTGCCATTCACAACCAAGGGGACTCTAGGGACTTTGCAGAAAAGCTCTTGTTCAAGTGAATTCACACAAAATAATGTTCAAAGTTGTTGCTTTATATTCTTTCATTGCGTTTGTCCATCAAATGTCAATGGTTGTGTCTTTCAACCAGCTCAGGGTTTAGACAGTGGAAATGAAACAGGATGCTGAAGACACCTAAAAATGCTTTAACTGAACTCAAATTAAGAACTAAACTTTGTGGTTTCTTTTCATTATTATTTTAAAATTGGTAACACATACATATGGTAAAAACATTCAGATAATACCAACAGAATGTGTAGTGAGTGGTGACTTTCCCTCTGACCAGTTTCTGCATCTCCCAGTCCCATACTTAAGGAAATTATTGTTACTGGTTTCTTGAGTATTTGTCAGAGATCATCCATGCACGTTCAGGTGCTGTGTTTATAATGTCTCCCATACTTCCAGACAGGAAAATAGCAAAACTACTGTGTTAGTGCTAATGTTTTAGATTATCCAGTTCCCTATTTGTCTGAATTTTGGACAACCTGTCTCAAGCACAGAATTCATATTTAGAAGACTAGGTCATAATTTTATAAATGACTTAATTGTTTGGGAGGATTTTGAAAGTTTCAGAGAGCCCTACTTATGGTTATTTAGAAATAAATTCAGCAGCTAGAGTTAAGTGGGGAGAAGAGAGTGGAAAAAAACTTTTGACGTGGAATTTTATTGAAGTGTAATAGCTCCAGAACTTTGTCTAGCCTGTTTACTGCATTTGAACTTTTTTTTTTGAGACCACATTTGACCAGGGTTACTTCTAGATAACACTATGAAATAGGCGGTTAGAATCATTATGTAACAATCAAAGGAAATACAATTCCAGCTCCAGAACTTACTAGCTTTGTAGCTTTGGGCAATTTGTCTTTCCAGAGTCTCAGTAGCAATAAACTAAGGAGAATAGTACATAGCTCATAGAATTAGAGTATAAATGAGCACACGACAAATGTAGCTGTTATTGATTCACTATAATCACAATAAAAATATTGATGGCATTCTTCAAGTAACTGGAACAAAACATATGAAATTCATATGGAATCACAATAGCCATAGCAATCCTGACAAAAAAAGAAAAATGGCAGGGCTGTTCTTCCAGACTTCAAACTTTATTATAAAGCCATAGTAATTAAAACAGCCTGGTACTGGAACTAAAGCAGAAACAGAGAGCAATGGAATGGAATTGAGAACTCAGAAATAAATCCACATCTACATGGACAGTTACTCTATGACCAGGGAGCCAACAACATACACTGGCACAAGGATAGGCGCTTCAATAAATGGTGATGGGAAAATTGGACAGCTCATAAAAAAAGAATGAAACTAGACCACTGTCTCATACCATACACAAAAATCAGTTCAAAATGGATGAAAGAGTTGGATGTAGACTTGAAACTGTAAAATATATATATAAAAAAAAAATGCAAAACGCTACATGACATAAGCTTCAGTGATATCTTTAGAGATGCATCCCCAACAGCAAGACAAACAAATGAGAACATAAACACATGGGACTACATCAAACTAAAAAGTTCTGCACAGCAAAAGAAACCATAACTCAACAGAAAGACACTCAATTGAATAGGAGAAAATAGTTGCATACCGTATATCTGACAAGGGACTGATGTCAAAGATTCACAAAGAGCACCTACAACTCAACAACAACAGCAAAACAAACAAATAACCCAATCAAAAAATGAGCAGAAGAGCTAAATAGGCACTTCTTCAAAGAAGATGTACAGATGGCCAACAGGCACATGAAAATTGTTCATCACTTATGAGGGAAATGCAAATCAAGACCACAATGACAAACCACACCTGTAAGAATGACCCATACTTAAAAGACCAGAAGCAACAAGTGCTGTCAAGTATGTGGAGGCCTCCCTGGTGGGACCTAAGGGTTAAGTCTCAGTGCTGTCATAGCTAAGGCCTGAGTTTGATCCCCAGCCAGGGAGCTAACCCACATATGGCGCAGCAGACTGCTCCTGTCTTGCCCGCTGCTCCCCTTAGCAGTGTATTTCAGTCAGTCTGCCTGTTCTGCTCCCCACTCTGTCTCTGGTGAATCCTCTAACCAACCCCCCTGCCCTGGCCTGTACCCCAGTTCTTCTATGCAAAAAAAAAGAGAGAATATGGAGAAAAGATAACTCACCTGCACTGCTGATGAGAATGCAGATTAATCCAGCCTTTCATCTTAATAAAAAGATGAGTAATGAATCTGCTATATAATCAAGTAGTTCTACTCTTAGGCATCTACCTGAAACATTCAAAAACACTAATTTGAAAGGAAACTTGTTCTCCCATGTTTATTGCAGCACTTTTTACTGTAGCCAAAGTATCCAAAAACAGATGAGTGGATCAAGAAGATGTGGTGCAGATACACAATGGAATATTAGTCAACAATCAGAAAATAAACTCATGCTATTTACAGCAATGTGGATGAAGCTGGAAGGGATAACACTTAATGAAATAAGTCAGAAGGAGGAAGATAAATACCAGACTGTGTCACTAATATGTGGAATATAGAAAAACCAAACTAAGTGTCAAGTAAAGGCAAGATCAAAACTAACCCTTAAAAGCTGACTATAGAAGTAAAACATCCAAAGGAGGGGTGAGGTGGGGGAGGGGTAAGAACAAAAAGGAAAGGAAGCCAATGGACTATGATGGGGGTGCTTTGGGTGATTTGGTGGTGGGTGCAATATGTGGTGATACCTTATGTTACCTCAATTTAAAAAAAAAATTTAAAAACAACAGAAAACCAAACATAGCTGTTTCCAGTGTTCCTTGACGGTCATCTATGTTTAAGAGATAGTTGAGATATGTTAAATATATTTGTATTTTCATTTGCTTGTCAATTCTGTATGAAATCATAAATATGAAAGTGGTTTGAAACTATAAAGGGGCTACCTAAATGTAAAGTACTTTTATTTTATCTTAGTCTTAAAAGCTTACAATGTTTTCTTGTCTATTAGCCTGATTGAAATCATGATTATTATCTTTAATGAGAAGATAGTCATTATGAGTTTTCTTCTTGTCCTTGTCACCCAGTGAAACTGACATATTCTCTATTTCAGATAGATGTGCTAGAGACTAGACATTCTAATACATGGCATACCGAGCTTCTGCTCATAGTGGGCAGAGTATTTATGGGAGCCCCTGACTTTCCTGGGGTCATAGGGCCATTTGTATATGCAGAATGTCCCATCAGCATGTGATTTTCATGTGAAAAGACTTAGGTAACATTTTGTTTTCCATTGCTCTGAGGATAAAGTGATCTTCTATTCCTGCTACTGTAGCTTTAATTGTAATACATTTATGTATTTTTCCAGGCTTCTAACCCTGGGCAATTTGAAAATGACAGTGATGCATTATGGCAGCGACGACAAGTTCCAGAATCTGTTGTCTGTCATGGTCGAGTGGGAATAAACACAGATGCACCGGACGAAGCCCTGGTTGTCTGTGGCAATATGAAAGTGATGGGAACCATCATGCATCCTCTCTGACAGCCGGGCAAAGCAGAATATCCAAGAGGTGAGCACAGGGCAGGCCTCTGGCACCTCCTTTGACACTTAAGCAGGTGGGGGGGTGCTCCTGGCCTCTGACATTCACCCACATAGGGCATTTCCGCACGTTGCCTATTGGGGT
>NW_023605049.1:0-28869 GCF_014898055.3 Talpa occidentalis
TACTTCAATTCATCATTTGACTTCTTCACCACTACCGTATTAGTTCTGGCTTAACAATGGCCTCATAAGTGATATATTTCCTACTCTACTCTCCTGTTCTCCCCACAATAGCCAAAATGATCATTTAAAATTTAGATCATATTGGGGTGTTTTTCTTTTGTTTTTGTCTTTGCTGAAAACCTAAAGGAATTCCTTTCACTTTAAGATTAAAATTTACAGGGTTTAATATATTCTGCAAAGCTCCATATTAGCAGGCTAGCGTACCTCTGCAGTTTCGTAATCCACCATTTCTTATATTGTTTATTCTCCTCCATCCATTTGGTCTGGTTGCTATTCCTTGGACTTACCTTTATACTTGTTTTATCTGTCTTATATATTCCTTGCTTAATTTGTTACAGGCATCTTACCCCATCATTCAGTTGTCACCTTTGCTTTTATAACATCTCCTCAGAAAAGGCTTTACCCAGCCTGGTTAAAATATCCTTATAAATTCATCATTCTCCATTCCCTTACCTTTCGTTCTTTTCTCCAAAACACTTGTTTAGTGTCTGTTTCTTTGTAACTGTGAGCTCCTCAAAGTCTAGCTAGTCTATCTCATTTTTTTTCAAGTTAATCTCAGTTTAATGAAAAAAAATGTTTTAATATGGAAAACTTTACCTTCTCTAAGAACACTTATTTTATTAGAAAAAAATATGAGAATATATGTAGTAAAATATAAGCAATGGACACCAACTTTACACCAATTTACAGTGAAATGCTTGTCCATAGTAGGAGTATAGCAGTTCTTGTTGACTGAAAAACCATTGTTTTTCTCTTAAATAATATCACATTTCCATTGTATTGATATTATTTTGTGCTTCTAAATGTCTTGTGAATTGTTTTACCTTGATATATTTATTTAAATAATAGTGATATTTCAACTTTCATCTGAAAGTCAGAATCTATTTGGGGGAAAATACTGGTGGCTGTTGTGTTAAAATATATATAAATATTGTTATATATAAATGTTAGCCTTATAAACATTCAACATGTATATTTAGAAATATTTAGTCATAATTTTAGATGTAGATGGAGTTTTTTATGTATTAATCATATCTCAATAAATCTGCATTACAATAAAATTGAGAATTACAGTTTCAGGAACATTTGAATATTTTCTTTACAGCTCATATCTTCTGATTATAGGTAAAAAAGTGGATACTATGTCTAGTCTTTCATTCTAGTCAAAGTGAAATTTTTATATTCGAAGACACTAAAGCCTCATCTCATTTTTTTTTCAAGTTAATCTCACTTTAATGAAAAAAATGTTTCATTTTAATGTGGAAAGCTTTAACTTCTTAAGAACACTTATTTTATTAGAAAAATTATGAGAATATATGTAGTAAAGTACAAACAATGCACAGCAACTTTAAGATAGCAGTTACATTTCATCATATCCATGGACTATCATAGAGGATGTGACCTTTTGTGGTATTTGTAAAACTTTATTTTTTGAAGCAAAAGATATGGAATTAATAAAATCAAAGTTTAACATTTGTTCAAACAGGGTGCTGGGCAAATTCTTGTCCTTTCATATTATTACTTACAACTTTTGATATGTTTAAAATATTTTTTAATAAAAAAGTAAACAAGGTAAAGTGAGAAAATTGATTCTGGGTCATTTCAATGAATCTGTTGTAATAGTTGCTTCCATGTACAACTTGAATAAGTTTGCTGCTAAAATTAGTAGTTTTTAAAATGTTTAAGAGGATTTTCATCTGTATTTCAATGTATAGGTTTAATGTCCTTTTCACATTTTTGACATTTCACCTAAAATAATTTTTTTCCTTACTTCTATTACTTTTATGCTGCTGACTTTAGGATGTCTCAGATCAGATTCCTGAGAACTGAAACACAAGAAATTTAACAATTTTAAATAAATATAAATAATTTTAAATGGGGAGTTTAAATAAATGTAACACACTTAAAAATTATTTTTACCCTCCCCAAAGTTTCTGTTCTTTTAATTTTACCATTACATTCTGTGGTATTAATCTTTTCTATTTTTTAGGTTTTTATTTCTGATACCATTCAGTCACTAACTCTGTGTGTGTATAATATATATGAATATATAAATTATATTTGTTTATATATATAAATATCCACTGTATACTGTATTATGAATATATATTATGTACACAAAATATTTGTTATATGTAATTTTAATATATTCATAGATATAAATATATTTATGCATTAAATATATTAATATATTTATAAGTAAATATATTAAATAAAATCATGTTATAATGCCATTAGTATGATAAAATAGGTAAAAATGCTATCAGTATATGTGAAATAAATAAATTAAATTTATGAACCTTCTAAGTACGTCAAGAGCCAGTTGCCAATCATAGTGAAAACAGTGGATATGCCATTATGAAAATCAAGCTGTAGCAATATGCATAGAAAAGTAGACCAGGACCTCTCTGTTGGCGCAGTGGGTTGAGCGCAGCACTGTGAAGCTGTCCGCAGCCTCTGCAGCACCGGTTTGATTTGAGGCTGGCCAGGGAGCTACCCACATGGCGCAGCAGACCTCTCCTGTCTCACTCGCTGCTCCCCTCAGCAGTGCATTTCGGTCCTTCTGCCTGTTCTGCTCCCTGCTTTGTCTCTGGTGAATTCTCTCACCCTCCTGGGCCTCTGGTCTGTACCCTAGTGCTTGTATAAAAATAAATCTTAAAAAAATTAAAAAAAAGAAGAGTAGACCAGAAATACATGCATTGTGAGATAAATGTGGTAGTGTGGAAAATGCTAGAGGACCTTCCTATGTGGCATTGTGATAGAAACTAAGGAAGATAAGCTATATGTTTTATGAATAATAAATATTTTGAAATTTAGTGGCTGTAGTCCTAGCAATATATGTTATAGTGATGCAACCAGCAATATTAAATGTGCAGTTGATGATGAAAGATAAAATTCTTCTTACCACAATTAAAAAATATTATTTTATCTTTTATGGATCTCTTGTATTCCCGAAGCTGCATGACAGCATTCAAATGATCTTTATACCACCACAGAAAGAATTGCCTGAGTAGAGTTTCTTTTAAAGTATTATTACAGAGTTGCTTTTAGTAATATGTTAGGAAAGATAAAATACTCTCCTAAAGGAACAGGTGATGCATTGGGGCTTAATTGCCTTTTTGATATTCTTAACAATCTTAATTTTCTTGAGCAATGATAAGTCACTGTTTATTTAGGAAAGTTTGAAGGTATATAAAAATAGATTTTAGCTGTAAAAGTGAATATGATTTTTAACACTTAATAAACATGCTTTTTAAAAAGCCATTCTAGCTTTGACAAGCAGCTAAAAATCAACTGATAAAAGTGCCTGAATTCAGAAAGATCTCTAGAATTTTCACATTCATAGTGAGTATTATATTGAGAAAATTCTAACAAAATTAATTTTACCTCTTACATTTATCATTTGTGGTTTAAAAAGAACAAGAGCTCCAGAAAACTCACCCTAGGAAAATGTATACATTTTATGAAAAAATTACTTCATGATCTTTGGCAGACCTAAATAGCAATGTAGCTGAGCATAGTAGAAAAGCTATCAGTGGACATTTGGCATTTATTAGAAGTAAGGAAAGTTGAGATAATCATGTTTACTAGGGGATATGATGATATGTGCATATTCTTATATTAAAGTTATCTAGTTTATTTTCCAACACACTGTTATTGAAGTAGAAATTGAAAGTATATTGAAGGTCATCTTAATCCATTTTTGAGATTCAGAGAAAGTTGAGAGGTAAAAACAAATTCAGCTTAGCAGATTAATAAATATGGGGAAAACATTAAGTAATGAAATCTTGACATAAGTAATTAAATTAATTTTTTGGTCTTAAATATTTATTAAACACGGATGCTATGGGTTGAGTATAAATTTTATAAAAATATGGGCATGTCAAGACACAGACTTTTTAAAAACTGCATATGCTATGAGTAAACAAGACATGTCTGCTGTAAAGAAAATATAATTTAAAATAAACCATAACAGCTGATAGTGAAAATTAAATGTAAGAAAAAATTGTTTCTTTATCCTGTTCTAAATTGTGCATTCTTTTACTCATGTGTATTTACTGTAAATGCTACTAAGAGGGCTATTTCCTTAAGTGGTATATGAAATAATTTAAGCTAATCCATTTCATCTCTCTCTTCAGAAAATCTTTTTTCCTGTGGAAGCTAGGGAATTACTGGCATAAAACATGGGGCTGGTTAGATTATTGTTATTTGACTGGAATGAGAAATGATGAGGGAATAAGTTCCAGGAACACCTAGTGTGTGCCTACTATTCTACATATGTTTTGAAATTTAATTCTCACAAAAAGTATATCATTCATTGTTATTCTCCATATATGGCTAAGGAAACTGAAGGTTATGAAATATGAGAAAATATCTTATAATATAAGCCTTTCTTTTTCAGGAAGTCAAGATTTAAATGAAAATGTCTCCTGTGCATGTTCCTCCCTTTATACTGCCATAGTCCTCACAGGGTGTTGATGATGTAACAGTGGCAGCAGTAGGAATAACAGTGATAGCACACACTGTGCTTGTCATGGTCCAGACATTATCACCAGCACTTTGAGTACATTAGTTCTATTTAATTTGAAGAAAAATCCTATGAAATTATCAATATTTGTCTCAGTTTTACAGATAACAAAAAGAAATTTGGGACTGGGAGAAACCCCTATTGCATGTGTGTAGGTTTGTGTGATTCTAGAGAGGCAAGTGGTGAACTACTGGCCTTTAATAAATTAGAATTTTATAGACACTTTTCACTTCAATGTGGTTTTTTTTTTTTTTAATCAAATATTTATTAATATAAGAGCTGGGGTACAGGCCAGAGATGCGGGGGTGAGAGGATCCACCAGAGACAGAGTCGGGAACAGAACAGGCAGACTGACTGAAATACACTGCTGAGGGGAGCAGCGGGCAAGACAGGAAAGGTCTGCTGCGCCATGTGGGTTTCTCCCTCACTGGCCGGGGATAGAACTCATGCTGAAGAGGCTGTGAATCGCTTCATAGTGCAATACTTAACCCCTTGTGCCACCAGGGAGGCCTTTAATGTGGTTTTAAATATATGTCATCCTCTTAAACAATTAATTGTTCTAAGTGCTGTTAAATGAGTACTGAAGATTATGAAGTATTCAATTCTAAAGAAACAAATGATGGAGAAATGACATCCATATTTGTATGTGGGTAGATGATGAGCAGATATATAAGACTTAAATTTTAGGGTACTGAGAAGCATAATTAAATTTACTTTTGAGTTAGGGTTTTTAGAACAGAGAGTTTGGGAACTAGTACATAATGTGTTTTTGTTTTTTTTTTGGTATATGGTGTCTAATTGGAGATAGAGAATGTTAGTGATTTTGATTTTTATAGGGATAGAGGGATAAAAATATAATTATTCATTTTCAAAATTATAAAGTGCTGCAAGTATGTTGAATCCTCTTTTAAGGTTCCTCCTTTTTTGTATCTTTACTACTTTTGCTAATAGAAACAAGTACTATTTTTGGCTTTACTTGATAGTTAACAAGACCCTACTGTACTTTCTGAGGTCTGAAAATAAATGTATTTATAATCCTGAAAGGATCCTGGAGAAAGCAGCAAACCACAGAGAGAAAGACAGAGAGACTCCCGCGTGACTGAGTAATGAGTAGGACATTAAAAAGAGTTGTTTTAGGAAGTTAAGAAGTATGTTGGGTCTAACATGTCAGTATTCATAGAAGACCTCCCTTTTTTTTTTTTTTAAGATTTATTTACTTATTTTACAGAAGAATCGGGGTACAGGCCAGATGTGTGGGAGGGTGAGAGGATTCACCAGAGACAGTGGGGAACAGAACAGGCAGACTGACGAAATAACGCTGCGGAGAGCAGCGGACGCGACAGGAAGGACTGCTTCGCCATGTGGGATTCTCGCCGGCTGGCTGGGATTGAAAGCCACACGCAAGACTGCAGACAGCTTCACAGCTCAGCGCTCAACCGTCTTTGCCACCAGGGAGGCCCAAACCTTCCTTTTAATTAAAAAGACCTATTACTACCCAAGGAGAGCTTGTTATTATCATAGGTCTCTAGAACAAGATATCAATCAGTTCAAAAATACTGAGCAGCCTAGAAAACAAGAGCCCCCAATTGCAAAATCCCAATTTGAAAACAACTTACTAAACTTTGTGAAATGAAGAAATCAGTAATGCTTTATTAATTGACTTATGTAGTCTAATGCTTAATAATTTCTAAGAGTGACACAAATTTAGTATTTATGAATAGCTGCAGTGCCATTAATAGACTTCAATTCTACAGAGACACATAGAGAATGCTTTTCCCCAGCAGAACTTTTTAATTCTCCTTCATGGTTTCTTTCAAAGGTTTTTATTATATACACAAATAAGTTTTATATTTCAATTTAGTACAGACATACCTTTTTTTAGAAACATAAAATATGCTTATCAGTCCTACTCTTATTTTGCTTTTTTCCTGGTCTGCCCTCTCTCCTTCCTTCTCCTTTCTCCCTCTTTCTCTCTTCTTATCTCTACTTCTCTTATCTTAGGAGTCAATGACCCACTGAACTATTTTGATGACCCAGTCTTATTGGAGATTTTTAGTGCATACATGAGAGCACAAAAAAGATTATGCTGGTTAAATTTACATGTATGCAAGATAATTTAAAGGGTAAAAGCAGCAAATGATATACTTTTCAGACAGATAAAATTACATTTTAATTTGCATACCCAATTTTTTGTTGAAATTATTCTTTTAAATCCTTTACATTCAGACTTGTGTATAATAAAAATTAAGAGAGTTGTTCCAGCAGTGATAGTTCATATATAAAGAAACATTGCCTGATACCTAGAATTTCTTATTGTAGAGTTTTTGCCATTCAATGATAAAGGCAACATGAAAAACAGAACAGAAATATGAGTAGAAAATGCATATACAGTTTATATTCTACTGTAGGAGTTATTTTATCAAGCTTTTTGAAGTTGGCTTTAATTGTATTTTAAGTAAATTATAATTTCTTTAAATGTTATTGTAATGAAAATATTGTTTTTACATTGCAAACATGGATTTGAAGTATATGTAAAAATAGAGAGAAAGGTGTCACTAAAAAACCATACTTCCATAACGTATGGTAATAGTTGAGTTTAAAATCAAATGACCAGAAATCTACCGTGCAATTTCAGTTTACCTACTAAACTGTTTTTTCTCTCGATTTTTTTTTTTTTTTTTTTGTAAAGCAAAGCACAGTTTGTAGGTTTTTTAGGAGCTTCATCCAAAAAAAAAATTTACATTTTATATCTATGATCCAGGAAATTCCTGGTATCTCCTGTCAAGGAAAGAAAAGAAAAAACACAATATTATGCTTTAGAACTTTGAAGTGCTAAAGACTTTGGTGTCCTCCATGTTCAATATGCAAATTACTATGCTCATGTTTGTTTACTTTAGAAGTCTCTTGTCCAAAGCTTTCTGTATTTTTCTAAAGATTCCCGGTTTTTTGGTGCTGGGATGGGTATTAAGTTGGACAGCCTTGTGATCTGTAAAATCGAACAGTAGTGAATCAAGGTTAGGACCACTTCCTGGTGACACTGGAGGTGGTGATCTGGTCTCCAACAAATCTTTGTGGGGTAACTTAGTTGCTGGATTCTTGCTGACCTTGAGTCACTCCACCTGAGGACAGGAGAGTGGAAATTACTTGTTATATCGCTGAGACTGGATACGTTGTCTGTAGGAGGAAAGTAGACAGTTAAATCTTTTTTTTTTTTAATAAAGAATTATTTATTTATTTATACAAGAACCAGGTACAGGCCTGATTCGCGGGACGGTGAGAGGATTCACCAGAGACAGAGCAGGACAGAAGCGGGGAACTGGCAAAATACACTGCTGAGGGGAGCAGCAGTTGCGACAGGAGAGGTCTGCCGTGCCATGTGGGACCTCGCTGGTGGCTGGATCGAACCAGTGCTGCAGAAGCTGCAGACAGCTTCACAGCGCTGCTCTCAACCACCTGTGCCACAGGGGATACCCGACAGTTAACGCTTTTGAAATCAATGAAAGTCTGAAAAAGTGATTGAGTATTTTATAGAGTTAAGCTCAAGTGGTCTTAAAAAAATGTGTTCTCTTTATTTTTATGAGATAGTGATTTCAGAATTGTTTGGTATTTTCAGAGACAATTTACCTTGAGCTAGTTTACCAGTTTTATTGTTACTGTATAGTCAGTTACTTAGTAATAGTCATATTTGTTTTTAAAATGTTTTAAGGGCCTCCCTGGTGGTGCAGCAGGTTAGCACTGAGCTGTGAAGCTGTGTGCAGCCTCTACAGCACTGGTTCAATCCCGGCCAGCCAGGAGATACCCACATGACACCGCAGACCTCTCTGTCTTGCTCGCTGCTCCCTCAGCAGTGTCTTCAGTCTGTCTGCCAGTCTGCTCTCTGCTCTGTCTCTGGTGGATTCTCTCACCCCCCACCCGGCCTTTACCCCCAGTCTTGTATAAATAAATCTTTTGTTTTTTTTTAAAGATTTGTTTATTTGTTTGTTTGTTTAATTTATTTATTTATACAAGCACCTGGTACAGTCAGAAGTGCGGGAGGTGAGAGAATTCACCAGAGCCAGAGCGGGAGCAGAGCAGGCAGAAGGACCTAAGTACACTGCTGAGGGAGCAGCGGGCGCAGGAGAGGTCTGCGCGCCATGGGGACCCTCCTCCGTGGCAGGGGAGCAGCCGGGATTGAACTGGCGCTGCAGAGGTTGCGGGCAGCTTCGCACCCAGCGCTCAACTGCTGCGCACCGGGGAGGCCTAAATAAATCTTAAAAAAAAAAAACTTAAAAAAATGTTTTGTTTCTAGCTTGTAGAGGACAAATGATGAAAGAAATTAGTGATTTGTATGACTTTTGAGTCTTTTTCATTTTTACATAACTATGTGACTAATAAACAAGCTTCTAGGGGACAGAGGTGGTTCTTTTTTATGATAGTACATAATGAATTTAATGATACTTCATTACTTCTATCATGCTGCTATGATACTTCATAATGAATTGAATTATTTTTTAAAGTAAATCAAATAAATAAAGGAGGAAAAATTACTTTAGTAAAATATCCATGTTACAATTTCTTAATTGTAACAGGTTGGTTTATAATTAATATAATACCAAATCTGAGTTACTCCTCATTTATTTTACTACATTACTCGTAAATAAAATATAGGTAATGATAGAATATATATAGCCATTTTAATAAGTGTGTTAATGAAAAAAAGTAGTCTACTCTTTGCAAGGTTTATAATTAAATTGTGTGTTTTTACATTAATATCACCATTCAAAGGGCCTCCCTGGTGGCACGAGAGGTTAAGATGCAATCTGTGAAGCCGTTCATAGCCACTGCAGCACAAGGTCAATCCCCGGCCAGGGAGATACCCACGTGGTGCAGCAGACCTCTCCTGACTTGCCCGCTGCTCCCCCAGCAATGTATTTCAGTCAGTTTGCCTGTTTTGTTCCCCACTCTGTCTCTGGTGAATCCTCTCACCTCCCACACCTCTGGCCTATCGTATGCATAAATAAATAAATCTTTAAAAAAAATCACCAGTAAATAATTGGATGATTTAGAATACTACTTTGAAAACCAGAAGCACAATTAGAAATATTATGAACTTTCAAAATTAGAGAATTTTTAGAAATGAGAAAAGCTCATAGATGCAACTTTGAAAGCCAGGATTAAATTTACACATCCATATATAAAATGTAATAATAAAATATTTTAGGAGGAATTCAATTAAAGTTTGTGACAGAATAATAGATTTCATTGAAGTTCATAAAAGTATATTAATATTATCTACAAAAGAATGTTGTCTCTGCTTAAAAATGTCTCATATAGGAATTAATTTAATTTAGCTTTAGGGATTTTTTTTTAATTTTTATGTCTATTTCAATAAGAGAAACTATCTTTTTCACTCTAGTGAGGCAGAGATTATAATTGATGGTAATAATTTTTAGGTATTATTTAAAGTTACATAGATGAAAAAAAAAATCTGTGCCTTTAGTCAAAGTAGAAATGTGTGTCCATTTTGCATAATATTTTTTAATGTTTCTTTATTTGACAAATCACTTTGATACAAGCTCTTTATACTAATATGTACATTGTGAAAGTTTTTTATTTATTTTGCATGTTTTTTTCCAAGTAATATCCTACTTTGTAGAAGTAAGTGAAAATCACAATAAACTCTGAGTATTGATGTACAATTTATGAAGTTCCCCTTCTCCATTTACCCAGTTATTTGACTCAGATAACTATTAAATATATATATGTATATTTTTAAAGATTTATTTATTTATTTTATAAAATAACTGGGGTACAAGCCAGAGGTGCGGGAGGGTGAGAGGATTCACCAGCGACAGAGTGTGGAGCAGAACGCGGACAGACCGAAAGCACTGCTGAGGGGAGTAACGGGTGTGATGGGAGAAGTCTGTTGTGCCATGTGGGAATCTCTCTGGCGGGCGGGCCGGGAATCAAACCTGCACTGCAGAGGCTGCGGACAGCTTCACAGTGCTGTGCTCAACCCACTGCACCACCAGGAGGCTCAGCTATTAAAAATATTTTTCAAGTAGTGTATATAAAAGTTGTATGGGAACAAAAATAATAAAATACATGAGCCAGATGTAGGCAAAGATTTCTTAGAGTGTACTCAAAATACTTGCATTACAAATTAAGTTAAGGACACAAGGGAAAAAACAACAGAATTAGATACTGTTTTTTACTTCTCGTCATGATAAGTTGTTGGCAGAGGAAAATACTGAAAATATTTACCAAAAATAGTTTTATTCATGTAGATTTTCTACATTAGTGGCATGTCTTCCTAAAGAAAAAGATATTTAACTTAAAATTTTAAAATAAATCCAAATTCATTGATGGAAAAATTAAGTAATGTTAAAGTATAAAGAATTTAAGGATATAATTCTCATCTATCAGATAAGTCAAAAAATTTTCATTATACTACAGTGTAGTAAATGTTGCAGGAATTTTGAACAAAATGGAAATATGCCTTCATTCTACATAGATTCCATTCAGAATTATTGAATGTGTGCTTAATATAACAGACCTGCTTTTCCTGAATTCTTAAAAGCAAGTGTCAACTTTCTCTTGTAAATTCTATTTACAAACACAAGCTGAAAATCCAGCAAATATACTCCCATTTAAAGAAAGAATCCTTGCTGATATTTAGACATTTCTTTTGAAATATGACTATTCAAGAGATCTTTAAGGATGACTTCTTATATAATTTTATTATGAGTGCCTATTCAGGTGTGTGTGCGCATTTGCACCTGCACTTGTGTTTCTAACCCATTTAATTTTACTGTGTACAAAAGTTATGTTATATGTGTCTCCCCATTTTAAAATCACACCTAGAACTTGATATTTCACATTCTTTGTAATGAAAATGTAAATAATTAAAACTGACAAACACTGTAAAATTAAAAGAATTATTTGTTTTTAGAATTTGAATGGTTAGTTTATGTTTCTTTTAAGAGGAACTAAGTTTCATTCTAAAATTTTATGGATTCCAAGGGCATTCTTGTAACTTCAAGTTACATTCTACAGGGTATTCTTTCAGGCCATTAATTAAATGTATTTTTAAAAGATGTTTATTCTAATACAGATATTTAGTAATATTGTCTTTGTTTAGACTAATTATGTTATACTCTAAGACTATTATACATATAAATTTATAAAAATATTTAGGAAATATACATTTTAAAAATTCAGTGGTACAGTGTTATGAGTGATTCAAATTTCTTCGTGATTAACACTTCAATGAGATCATCTTACTTTCTGTAAGTGATTAATATCGTGATAATTTGAAAATCAGCACTTACTTTCCTTTTCCATATCATATTGAGAAATTTAAAATAACCTACTAATTAGCTACATGAATTATTTCACACGTTTACTTTTTATTCTGATATTTTTTCAAGCACATATATGTTTGGTTATGTTTTTAATAACTTAAAAAATCCAGAAGTGTTAGATACATCATTTTTTTTAGATTTATTTATTTTTATGTACACAAGAACTGGGGTACAGGCCAGAGATGCAGGGAATGAGAGGATCCACCAGAGACACTGGGGAACAAAACAGGCAGATTAACTGAAACACACTGCTGAGGGGAACAGCGGGCGAGACAGGAGAGGTCTGCCTCGCCATGTGGGGTTCTTCCTGGCCGGCTGGGGATCAAATTTGTGCTGCAGAGGCCACTGATTGCTCCATAGTGTGGTGCTTAATCCCCTGAGCCACCAGGGAGGCCCAGATACATCATTTTTTAAATGGTGGATTTCTATGATAATTGTTTCTCTATTAAAACAGGTTGTTAAAATCTTCATGATTGTCATGAGTTGGCAGTGGTTAATCTCTTTATGAAACTTCTCTTCACGAAGCTCTTCAGATAGAAACTAAAGCATACTGAATAAATTTTAAGAGATGATTTTGCAATTCATTGAAAACTCAACTTTTAGTGCATTGTCTGTATATTTGTGATAGTATAGGAACCATTTTAATGATAGCTTTTGTTGGGTAAGACTGTGAAAACTTAAGCATCAGAAAGAAGAATGAAGTTGATGGAAACGTATTAATTATATTACAATTTCTGAATATATCTTGATCTTCAAAAAAGAGAGCTAGTGAGAATAGTTACTATTTTACCTAAACCTTACTCTGAAAATGTAATTTAAAAATTAAGCATTTATTTCAGTTTCTAATAGGAACTCTATTTATAGGTAACCAGATGTTCTCAGTTCATAAGGGACAGATTTTCATTATATAAAAATACCTCCTACTAAAAATACAGAAGGAGGGCCTCCCCGGTGGCACAGTGGTTGAGCGCTAGGTTGTGAAGCTGCCCACAGCCTCTGCAGTGCCGGTTCGATCCCCGGTTGCTCCCCGGCCACCGAAGGAGGGTCCCACATGGCGCGCAGACCTCTCCTGCCGCCCACTGCTCCCCTCAGCAGTGTACTTCTGTCTTTCTGCCTGCTCTGCTCCCCACTCTGGCTCTGGTGAATTTTCTCACCCTCCCACACTTCTGACTGTACCCAGTGCTTGTATAAATAAATAAATAAATAAATCTTTAAAAAAAATTACAGAAGGAATGATAATCATCTTTTCTCAAAAGCTAATGAAATAATCAATTCATTAAGGATTGCCAAAGGATATTAAAATCACTAGGTGAATTATTTAGGGGAAATAATTTCTCAGAATTAAAAAAGACAAGCATAATCAATTGAAAGATGTAGACCTTGATTTGGTATATAGCTAAATTGGAAAATAGACTATATTTTTGGATAACAAAGAATTGGTGTCAATTTTATTAGATATGATAGTGGTATTATGATTATGTAGGAAGCTCTACTTTTCAAATACAAAATTACTTTTAAAATTTAATGTCTGAATTTTACTTTAAAAATAATACAGATATGTAATTTTTGTGTGTGTAGAACAACTGCGGTGTAGGCCAGAGGTGCATGGGGGTGAGAAGATTTACCAGAGATGGAGTGGGGAGAAGAACAGGCAGATCTACTGAAATACACTGCTAGGGAAAGCAGTGGGGGACACAGTAGAGGTCTGCTATACCATATGTGAGTTAGCTCCCTGGCTGGGGATGGAATTCAGGCCATAGAGGTGATAACACTGAGACTTTTAACCCCTAGACCACCAGGGAGATCCCCAAAATGTAATTTTTTTGAATTAAAACTAGGTGTAGTATAGTTCATCCACTTTATATACTACTGTATACTACTTTATATAGTACTGTATACTAATCATTTTCTGTTTTAGAGGAAATTTTAAAAATAGTTTAAAAGCCATTAGAGTATATACTTCAATTATGAAGCCTACATATTTGCCTTTATTACTTTATCAAAAATTTATAATGAGAGAACTTTTCCTTGTTATTTTACACATTTCACATTGCTTAACTCACATGAATTAGAAATAATGGGGAAAATGATGAATGTTCAATAGGATTAATATGTGGTACTTAGAATAAAATTAAATTGCCTTAGTACGTATCTCATCTATTAGTGATATATTTTATTATTGGATGTCCAAGTTTCACAGTTCTAGAACTTTCTTTGTAATTATCTGTTATTACATTTCTTTGGCTAAAGTATTTTCATACATTTAGAATGCAGAATTTGTGACAAATATGTAAATAGCAAAAGTCTAGCTTCTTATGATTTCTGTAGCTCTGCTTTGACTTACAAATTCCTCAAATGAGATTAGTTATAACAGAATTCTATAATATTCTCTTATAATTCTATAGTTTTATTCATACCATGCAGGAAATGGGAAAAAAGAAAAGATTGACTCAAACTTTTGATTTATTCCTTTTACCACTTGCTTTTTTTCACTTTTACCTCCTGTTTTTCTTAGCCTTTTGATTTTTTTTTGCTTATGCAACGTGACAATGCATTGGCTAGATATTTATGAAAATCAAATTATTTTTACTTTATTGTGTGTTTTAACTTTGAAAACTTCAAATTTGAAAAATATATTTTAACAATGAATTCTTTATGAGCTGTTATGAATTCTTATTTTTGTAAATAAATTGGAAGGGTTTCATTTGTTTGTTACAACTGATCCTAAAGACAACCCAGCTTACATTTTGTAGGGTTTTTGGTCACAACCAGCTGTTTCTGATCATATTTTTAATTCAGCAGGTTTTCTGATTCTTTAATGTTAAATCTTTTCTTTTTTCTTTTTTTTTTTTAAATTTATTTATTTATGCATACAAGAGCTGGGGTATAGGCCAGAGATTGGGGAGGGGGGTAGAGGATTCACCAAAGAGAGAGTGGGGAGCAGAACAGCCAGATGTAATGAAATGCTTTGCTGAGGGGAGCTGCTGGCGAGACAGAAGTCTGCTGCATCTTGTGAGTCACCTCCCTGGCCAGGGCTTGAACTCGTGCTGCAGTGCTGTGAATAGCTTCGTAGTACTGCATCTCAACCCTTGCACCACTAGGGAGGCCCCAATGTTAAATTATTTTCTTGAAATACCTGCAGTATCATGTTGATGAACAGCTGTGCTATCAAAGTTTTTGTTGTTCAGTCATAGCATTTTTCCCACAATATTTTTGAAATGTGAAATATTTCCTCTTTCAATGAGTTTTATTTAAAGGGAGAAATAAATTTGCACATATTTAACCACAAAGAAGGTTGTTTGGAAATATAACTCTGATTGTTTTTGTTTTAACTTAAATATCCTTAGGTCTTTCTTGAAATTTCAGTCTTCATTTCTATTTTTAGAGTCCATTCTTAAGTATTAACTTCAGTTGTCTTATTCTGCTATTTTTATTAAGGAAATTACATTAATGTGTTTAATTTTCCATTCTTAGTTGTAAATTATGATTTTAATACATGATAATTTGCATTTTTAAGCATCACTTACTGTTTTTCAGCTGTGGCATTAAAATGACCAAATACCAAATTCTAGAATAATTAGATACATCAAATGGAAATAGATATTTCTATTGATTATGTGTTTTGTTACATATTCTTCATATTGAGTAACTATAATTTTTCTCTGTGTGTGACTATATTATAGACATATAAATATAAGTGGATATAGGGATATTTGTAAAAAATTATTATAGTGTTTATATTTTTTGCAATGGCTTCAGGTATTAGTGAAGTTTAGGTTGCAGTTTTAAATTTAAAAACAAACATTTAGTATGGTAAATGAATTGGAAATAAGTATTACAAATTAAGTGCTAGGAAAGAATCATGCCCTTCAAATATCTTTTTCCAAATAGGTTGTCAATCCCAGATATGAAAAAGTGGGTTAGGAAAAAAAGTCCTTTAAATATGATTAGATAGTATCTATGCTCCTAGCATCATAAAATTTAGTCTTCTTCATTGCTTGTTTTTTTTATTTTCCAGCACCATGCAGAATGGTAATTCTGTTTATAATTTATACATTCACTTTCAATCATAACATGGGGAGTCAAGTGACGTTGGTCCTCTTATGTCTACCTAAACTGTGCACAAGTTTAAATCCTGGTTAACACTTAGAGAATGTAGATTAGTGGGTACTGTTTTAGCAACCTCTCTTCTGTAAGTATTTATTACTATGTTCGTTTTCACTAAATCTGAATGAAATACTCATACTAACATTATTAGGATTTTAGAATGCAGCTGTAACTAAACCATTCATAATTTTACTACACATCAACTAATATTATAGAAAAATTAGTTCAAAATATTTTTATGTTTTAACTACACTAATCATTAGAACAAATTAGAGATCACACACACACATACACACACACATATCTGCCAACATGCAATGTTATCTTTTTCAAGATTAGAAGTTCTTTTAGTGATACTTTTATTTTGGTGAACATGCATACATATTACATATATAACATTTATATATTTATGACATATGTAAAACTATACTATGTAGTGCACATGAAATCAATTCTGATTTATCCTTATTAAACAATGCATTTCATATTTTCTAGACTGTATAAGATCATATAATATATAAACAATTTTCAAAATTCAGGTTATGAAGGCAGCATATCAAATGTCTTAGATTGTTCTGATATATCACAGATCATTTTGTAAAAGAGATACCATCCTAAATAGTTCAGTTTTCCTTAGAAACATTTTCATGTTATGTGTGATTCTAAGGATGCTTCTGATCTGACTCACACAAGCATATTTTAAAAGATATCATGATTTGAGTTAATACAATGTATGTTTATCTTGAAAATATTGTTAATTTTACATGGGAGGACTCATTAGTGAAAATGAATATGTGATGTTATACCATATAATACCTTCACCATGCAAAGTTGCTAAAACAGTATGGAAAAAACCTCCTAAGGAAAATTTGATATAGCTTTCCTATGCTTTTCCAGACCTATTTTCAACACTGCTAAAAGGGGGGAAAATTCAAGAAGGCACTGAAGAGACCACCTCACCAGACCCTGGATGCTCTGGATGTACATGCTGCAGCTCCATAGGAGCCAGGTTGGAAAAGTTTCTAGGAAAACAAAATATTCATTAATAACATTTTTAAGAAAAAGATCCTTTTTATATGGCAGTTTGTCTTTTTAGGTCCCAGAATTAAGTGCATTAAAATGTCCATATTTTTAGTCTTAACTTACAATTAATTTTTTAGTTGTTAATTTTTTAAAAATATCAATGACAAACATCTGGGTTCTGAAAAATATTCTTAAAATGTACTGGTTTGAAAGTATGCAAAATTAGCTAATTAAAAACATCATGGTTTTGCGCTATGCAAACAAAAATCAAACTTATCAATCATTACAATGATAGAGTATAAAGTTAAATCAATATAAATATAACCACTTTGTCAAACTCTTCTTTGCATACCACAGAAATGACAATAGGTAGTTTCTATAGTGTTCTTTTTCTTTTCTGTACCTCAAGCTCTAGGAAATGTGTATTATTACTCTTGATTTTTAGTGAAAGTTAAAAGTAGTAAGTATTCATCAAAAATTGTTAATTCTTTATATTTGAGAAGACTCTGGAGATACAAGAGACTGATTTAGAAGAATGACCTTAAAAGAGCCTTTAATTAAGACTCATCTCAAAAACCTAAATTTCAGATATTGTATGGTTTGAAAATATAATGAATCTCCACTCAGAATGTTGACATGCATTGCAATTATGAAAGGTGACAGTAATTCTATGCACATAGTACTTATGCGTTATAAAGTGTATTTAAAAAAAGTAAAGACTTAAAAATACAGTTGCCTTTCATTAATAAAAATACATAAATATGGAGATTAAAGAGTAATTTAACTTTGGTTCTAGTAAGGAACTTAAAGAACTAATACATGAGCATAGGTTTTTTTTTTTTTTTTTTTTTATTTATACAAGCACTGGGTACAGTCAGAAGCGCGGGAGGGTGAGAGAATTCACCAGAGCCAGAGCGGGGACCAGAGCAGGCAGAAGGACTGAAGTACACTGCTGATGGGAGCAGCGGGCGGCAGGAGAGGTCTGCGTGCCATATGGGACCCTCCGGTGGCCGGGGAGCAGCCAGGGATCGAATGGGTGCTGCAGAGGCTGCGGGTAGCTTCGGAACCCTTTAATTGACATTGCTTTACAACATTGTATGTGTGATTCGAGGTATAGGATC
Organism: Talpa occidentalis; assembly: GCF_014898055.3. Lineage (NCBI taxonomy): Eukaryota > Metazoa > Chordata > Mammalia > Eulipotyphla > Talpidae > Talpa > Talpa occidentalis. The sequence continues at coordinate 18,183 of NW_023605049.1, forward strand.
ACACCTTAGATACATATCTTCACACCATACACACTACCAAGGAACTCACAGTCATCTACCATAAAAACTTAAGAAAAGCAGTAGGCCATATCCCTCACACTTTAAATTCTGAAATATCAGGCAATCATAAAAATAGGAATTAACTGTATTAGTGTAAAAGAGCTAATGTTAGAATAGTTTATATCATCTACATGTTTACTTAAAATGTGGTACTTGTCAAGTTTAGGGCATCTCTGCTGTATTTCTATGACCAGCTTTTTAACAGAAAAACATATAGTAACCTGTACTTTTATAGCCTTTATAGCATTTGCTTTGTGTTAAATTACTGATTCAAGGGAGTGTTTCATTGTTTTTCTTTCGCTAGCATTAAGTTGTAAATGTGAGAGATCTGACCATTTCTAATATATATGTTGCTATCTCCTGCAAGATCTAATATATTTATTTTCAGATTTTAATTACTTAGTTGTACACTCATAACTAAGTGTACAATGTCAGGCATTAAAAACAGTGCTTGACAAAATAAAATTGTGCTTTATTGACTTGTTTGAAAATAAGCCACTGTTTCCTAATATTTCATGTTAATTCAAAAGCATCTATGGGCCCATCTTCTTGGAAACTGTAAAACTGCTTTAGCATATGTTGCTACCTTCCTTTCTGAATGGCCTAAGAACATTGCTGATTGGAGAGATCTAGAATGGTGATCCAAGTTGTTTTTTTAAAATTCTAACTGTTCATGATAGATTTAGTAAACATTCATGAGATTGTGCTTCCAGGTTTTAGCCTTAGTTAAACAAAAAGTGATATTAAGGGCCTCCCCGGTGGAGTAGCAGTTGAGCACTGGGTTGCGAAGCTGCCTGCAGCCTCTGCAGCACCGGTTCTATCCCCGGCTGCTCCCTGGCCAACGGAGGAGGGTCCCCCTGGCGTGCAGACCTCTCCTGCCGCCTGCTCCCCTCAGCAGTGTGCTTTGGTTCTTCTGCCTGCTCTGTTCCCCGCTCTGGCTCTGGTGAATTCTCTTTCCCTCTCGCGCTTCTGACTGTACCCAGTGCTTGTATAAATAAATAAATAAATCTTTTAAAAAAGTGATATTAATATAGTATTCTTTACCTTTTATGAGACATAGTTGAAGTTTTGTGGAACATAGTATGGATCAATAAAATTTGTAAATAAAGGAAAATAGTTTTTAAGGAAAAATGAAGGAAGGACAATTTTTTTTTAACAGATTGAGATAGAGAAAAATAATTTCATTAACTTATTTATCAATCAATAATGTTACTATTTTTGGGTTTTTGTCAGTGTAGAAGAAAGGGTCATGAATAGGTCAGCTTCACAGGTGAAGATAAGCAACAGCAAGAGTGTGAACAAAGGATTATAGTCCCTTAGAAACAGTCTAGGAACTAAGAGATAATTTAGTTTAGCTTTCTCATTTTGTCTCATAATAAAGACTCTATTTATATCTATGTGTGTGTGGATGCATTCACAGAGATGTATATGTGTATGCATATATATACACACACATATTATCTTATTAAAATTGTGGGTGAACAAATGTTTTAAAGCCTATTTTTTTTCCTGGAGAAGAAGCTGTAAATATTACATACTCACTGAAAATAAGGGTGGTAACAGTAAATTTAAGATTTTGGAAATTGTTACTAAAATGCAACACAGAAACCAATGTTAACTCAATAAAGGAAAAAGAGTAATATAAGAAAGTTGAATTATGCAATTCATGACAAAATATTCTCTGATGTTGTTACTCTAATGTATCAATTGTAGTATATATATCAGCATATAAGTGTGCTCAAAATTTGTACTTCTTGGGTCTCCTCGGTGGCGCAGTAGTTGAGCGCTGGGCTGCGAAGCTGCCTGCAGCCTCTGCACTGCCGGTTCAATCCCAGGCTGCTGGTGAGGGTCCCACATGGCGCGCAGATCTCTCCTGCCACACCTGCTGGTCCCCTCAGCAGTGTACTTCGTCACTCTGCCTGTTCTGCTCCCCGCTCTGGCTCTGGTGAATTCTCTCACCCTCCCGCACTTCTGACTGTACCCAGTGCATGTATAATTAAATCAATAAATCTTTTAAAAAAAAAGAAAACTTATCTTTCTCAAATTATAACACATTTTTCTATAAAACTCTTTGTGAAAGTACCTATGTGTTGTCTCTGTTACCTCTCCATGAAAGAGCTTTCTGTATTCCTTGTCTTTTCTCACAATACCACTTCACTTCAACTTATGTCTAAATGTGTCACTAAAACAGTTCAGCTCAGGATCACCTATAACATACACATTGTCAAATTCAGAAATGTTCAACCTTTGTCTTACTTGATTTGTCAGCAGCACTTAGCACATATAATAGCTACTTCTTTTTCCAAACAATTGTATCACATGGCTTTTATAACATCACTTTATATAACACTACTTCTATATATCACTTACCTTTTCCAGTTCCTTGACTTGTTTCTTTACACCATACACACTACCAAGGAACTCACAGTCATATACCATAAAGACTTAAGAAAAGCAGTAGGCCATATCCCTCACACTTTAAATTCTGAAATATCAGGAAATCATCAAAACAGGAATTAACTGTATATGTGTAAAAGAGCTAATGTTAGAATAGTTTATATCATCTACATGTTTATTTAAAACGTGGTACTTCTCAAGTTTAGGGCATCTCTCTATTTCTATCACCAGCTTTGTAACAGAAAATCATATAGTAATCTGTACTTTTATAGCCTTTATAGCATCAATGATATAATTCGTTTGTTATTCTCTATTTAAATGATATGACTCATTTATGCTATTCTCTTTTTGATTTTGTTATCAAGACTAAATATGGGGCCTCCCCTGTGGTGCAGCGGTTGAGCACTGGGCTGCAAAGCTGCCTGCAGCCTCTGCAGCACCAGTTCGATCCCCGGCCACCGGCGAGGGTCCCACATGGTGCGCAGACCTCTCCTGCCGCTCCCGCTGCTCCCCTCAGCAGTATACTTCGTCAGTCTGCCTGTTCTGCTCCCCGCTCTGGCTTTGGTGAATTCTCCGCACTTCTGACTGTATTTAGTGCTTATATAAGTAAATAGATAAATCTTAAAAAAGAAAAGATTTTAAATATATTAAGGAATCCTAATTTTATATTTCAGCTTTAACTTCTATGAACTTAGACTTGTATATTAATAATATTCCCTGCTCAACTTGGATAGGTATCAGACAACCTGTTGTACATGTCATATCCAAATCTGAAACTTTTGATAAATTGATTTTTAAACACATATCATTGTTTCACAAGACAAATTCTAATATTACAGTAACTAAATAAAATTTGGAGTTAAACTTGACTTCATATTTTCTCAAATTTTATAGTCAGTTCAACAGCAGATTTCTGTGGCTTTACCTAAAGAATGTTTTCAGAAATTTATTGGCTTTCACTACCATTATTCTAGCAACTCTCATCTATAATCTTCTTTACTGTATTAAGAAAGTAACCTCATAAATAGATTTTTAGTTCCACACTTACCGCACCCTGGCCAATTGTCTGTTTTCATTTATAGACCTGTCCTGTCTTGTATGGAGCCCCAAAGCTGATAGGTTCCCTTCTGAAATCAAGTAGTCTTCACTCATCCTGTATTGTCTGAGTTGCACATCTAGACAAAATGAAGGAAGTTCTAACTTGTATATGACCATGAATAATAAACCAGATATTGGAGTTATGAAGGGTTCCTGACTTACTCTAATATATAACATGTTGTCCTAAGTCTCATAAATAAAAATATAGACCCATATGAAAAAAAATAAGTGTAAAGCATTTAGTGTGGAACAAAAGGTAATTACAGGTTTACATCTATAATTGAATGGTGAAAAAATACATTCTGCAATTACCAATAAAATTCACAGATCAAAGTTAACTCAAATATGTCTGAGAGGCCACAGAAAAGTGAAGATCACATTTGCAGTCATTAAAACTGGTATGGTTTTGATGCACAGGTGAAAGAATCAGTCCCCAAACTGTATATAACAACAGTGAATAGGGTAAAACTACAGTAAATCAGCATTTTTTCAGCAAAGGTTTTCATATGATTTTTAAAAAGTGGAATTTGTTCTTGTTTTGGATTATTTGCCCTAATTATTTTAAAATAAGTGTGAGGGGGAAATTAGGTTATTCATTTGCACTTTCATAAAGTATACTTTGTATGTCAGTTAAAATAAGTATACTTGTTTAAATATTGGATTGTTTTATAGATCAGTTGTTTTCACTTTATTTTTTAAGTGTTTTGCATGTCCTTTAAGGCATTAAGGAAAGGCATGTCCTTTTAAGCATGCCTTAAAATACTCTAAAATCCATTGTGACAGTAGTCTATATTTTGTTGGAGGTCATGTTTGACCTCTGAGTAATTTTGGATACTTTGAAATATACTTCAAAACTCATACATCAGTGCATTATTTAAGCTGTAGGAATATATAGCAAATATTACTAATGTTACTTTATGAGAATTAATAGTAGGTATAAAATATCAATTTTAAGAAAGAAATTCAGCAATAATTTAAAATATAATTGCATTTTAATAAAAATTAAATACATTTTGTATTATCATATAAATATATTGTGGAAGGAAAGTACTAATAACTGGTTGGTGATCTTTTCTTAGTCTCCAGACTTGCCTCATTGCACCACAAATTCAAGGAATTTATAATTGTGTAACTGATCCATGATAAATGAGTACCTGGCCAGTTTTCTCTTTACTGAATCACTTACACCTAATTGTCAAAATGCCTTATTGAGTACTAATTAACCCGTAAGGATGTGCCAGTGAATCAGAGCAAGACATAAAAGTTTAATGGGACATAAAGTTAGGAATCCCCCGAAGTGAGCTTGTCTTCATTCAACCTGCATTTGTTTTTTTTTTCTGAGCATCCTGCATGTTGAGGAGTAGTACATTTAAAGGTCATGCCTTGCAGTCTTCTACAGTGTTATTGCATAATGCCATATATGATATTTTGTTATATACCCTATATCCTTTCATAATGTTAAATAAATGTAATGTTAGACAAAGCGTAGGTATTATTGTGTTTGTTGCACTTAATTTTTAATTTAAACCCAAGAGTACTGCTGCTTACTTATATATAGGTATATGCCAGCTCCATAGAGGAATTGTAGGTGGTTTATAATTTCTTTAAATTTAATTTTAGTACTGAACTAAATTGAAATTACTGAAATAAAAATGATAACCAAATCAAGATTAGCTACTGATGATAAAAAGGAATAAAATATGTAGAAAGTATAATGTAACTGATGAGAGGGTGCAGTGTGGGATTCAAAACTGATGAATTATTTATTATCTGTGAGCTCTGACCACATTATCTAACTGCTCTATGCTTTAGTTTCTTTATTGGTAAAGTTAGGTTAGTAATAATTAATGACTTTGTGGGATTGTTTTGAGAATTAAGTGAGATACAGAATGGGGCGTTTGCAATTGTATGGGGGAATATAAAAATAAAATTTATTATTTAAAAAAAATAAAATAAAATCCTCTATTAAAAAGTAAAAAAAAAAAAGAAGCAGCAAAGGCATTAGTAGAATTCAAATTATTCATTTTGGAATATCATTCATTGGATGAGTTTGTAAAAATTCCATTAATCATTGGATCCCTCCAAATAAATTTAATTTAGTCACTCAAGAAAAAAAAAAAAGAAGTACATGTAATATACTATTTGTATAATAACATCTATTAGTACATGAAGTTAAAACTAATAGGGATTTCAGAAGAATGATATAGGGTTAAAATGGGTAATAATTTTAATGACTAAATCTATATAAAAGTGGAAATAGAAATATAGGGCACTTGTTTTATTCCTAAAATGTTTGACTTAATGCAAATATGATTTTAAATTTTACTTTGCTTTACTCTTCCTGCTATTTAACCTCCGTTGCTTAAACTTTCTCCAAGCTATTATGTTATCATAGTCATAGTGGTTTGATATTTATCAATACATTTTCTGTATACCCAAACTTATATCTGAGCACCAGCCTCATAATCCATATTGACAACTGGAAGCTTAAGCCTTACATTAAATGCTTTATCTATGAATTCAGCAGTCTTAACATTAAACTCTTTGCCCTTCACCTGATCTATTTCATATTAGGTACTTGCGCTTTCTAACTCTGAATCCAAATCATTAACAAGTCCTGTCTAGTCATTATATTTACAGCTACTATTTATTCCAGGCTCTGTTTCCTCTAACTTGGACTATTTTGTAGCATCTTAACTTACATAGCTTCCTTTTCTGCCCCCTGCAGCCTGTTATCCAGACCGTCTATAGAATGGCCCATTTCAAATGTACCCAGATCTTGTCATTCTTTATGACAAGACTCTCCTGTACCTTGAAATATTATTAACAGTAAAAGTCAAAATCCTCACTGTAGCTTACTTGTGCCTCAATGATCTTGCCTTCTCATCTATCTCTTTGAATTCATTTCTTACCACTCCCAGCCTTGAACACTGAACTCTAGTCACACTGGCCCCTTCAGTTTCTCATATAAGCTGTGCTTGCTCCCAACTCCTTCTCTTTGATCTGTTTTCTCTTCCTTTAATGCTTTTTTTCCAAATTTCTTCTTGACTTTCCCCCTCAGTTAAGTAGAGATATATTTCTACATCAGAGAAATGTCTCCTGATTATCTCCCATAAAAGAATACCTCCTGAAATTCTGGCAAGATTTCAGTAGCATGCAAATGATGAGCTTGCCTTTTTCACATATTCACAACCAAACCACATCTAAATAAAGCCAGCAGCCCTTAAAGATAGAAGGTTGTCACTGCATATGCTACAATAAATGGTACAGTAGAAAGAGGTAGGAAAAAATGTAATTAAATGGTGTTTAGAACAATACTTGGCAGACAGCCAGTGAAATGGTGGGCGACTGCCTTTCAGAGACCCTCTGCTGTTATTAACTCAAGGGCACTAACCCACATTGGGCACTTTAAAAACTGAGCACTAGCTTGAAGGAGACACATAGTTGGCTTACAGAACGGAGGGTGCACCACTGGTACCAACTGATAATTACTGGCTTGAGCCTAAAGCTCCTAAACTAGAACAGTTGGGAGAGACAGATCATATAACCTGCGTCTCCTCATAGAATAGTCTCCTATTTACAGCCTGAGGCTGTGATATTTCAAAAACCTGCCTTACCACCATGCTGGACCAAATTCTAGACAACTACTAAATGCTTTTACTAGCCAGAGGTTACACACCTGGGTCATAAAAACAAGAGCAAGTGCCTAAGGTTAATATTCCATACTGAAAAAGCAAAGAGAACAGATACCCAGCTTGTGGCCCAGTCTCAACCATAATCCTCACTCAAGCTGTATCTGTTGCTCTTGAGACTGAGGCTGACCTGATTGCACAAGAAATTTTGACCATTTGTCTATGTAATAAACAGGCCTGGGCGGGGGTGTGGGTTGTGTATCACCACCATACAACCTGAGTACCAACAGAACTATAGGAAGCTTGCACTGGAGGTGAGCATTTGGTGCCCTACTACCCTGGTTCTTTCTTATCTTTTACCCCTTGCCAATTATCAGTACCCCACCTATTTGAACAGATGCAAGGGAATTGATCTTTGAAATAATAGACACCTAAAGTTCCTGGGTAAATAACCTTGGATTATACCCATTTTCTTGTAGGACAAGTGTAAAGTGAAAGTATTAAGATAGGAAATTACCTATTACAGCCAAGAACAACTGAAGAGACTGAAAAAATACCACATATACTGTGGTAAAACATCCCCAGAGAAATCTTAATCCAACAGAAGTGCAGAATATGCCTGATGAGGAGAGGAGTTCAAGGAACCAGTTATAACCTTGTTTATGAAATTAATAAAAACGTATGATGAAACACAAGAACATGTAAAGAGTGAGAAATCTGAGACTGTCACAACTTGAGCTAATAAACGAACAAACAAACAAACAAAAACTAAGTTGAAAAATATAAATGAACCTCAATAGTAGGCAAATGCAGGTAGTAGAATTAGTGAGCTTGAAAGCACCATGGCCGAGACTGTTACAGTCACAGTCACAAACACACAAACAGGAAAGCAAAAAGAAATGGATGAAAATAGTGTAAGAGCTCTTTGGGGATAATCTAAAGAGAAATGACATCTAAACATGGGGGTCCAATAAGAGATGAGAACTCTTTCAACCAGGGAATCAGACCAGACACCCTGATCTAATAGATCCAAAAAATATCAAACAGAATAATGCCGGACACACTTCAAGACACGTTATAATTAAACTGTTGAAAGCCAGTGGCAAGAACAGAATATTAAAAACTTCAAGAGAGAAAAGAGTTACCTCTAAAGAACATCATTTTGACTGTCTGTGGCTTTTTCTGTAGAAACCATACTGGCAAGTAGGAAATAGCAGAGAATATCCAGAAGACGAATAGCTACATAGGAAAATGTTCAATATTGCATTTAATAAGGTAGATTCATATCAAAACAACAGTGATATCGTCTTTCACTCATGAAAATTGTACATATTAAAAGGACCCCGAGCAACAAGTTTTGGATATGATGCAGAAAAAGAAGAACCCTATCATGGGTGTGTAAACAGGTACAGCTGTTTTGTAAAATGATCTGGATTTATCTTAAAAAACAACAAAATATGGAAATAACATATGACCCAGAAATCCCTTTGTTGGACATATATCTGAAGAACATGAAGCCATTAACTTAAAAAATTATATGATCTACAGTGTTTACTGTAGCATTGTTTACAATAGTTGGGGCATGAAAACAAACTAGGTGTCCTCTAATAGAGCATTGGATTAAGAAGATGTGTAATATCCATGTAATGAAATAGTATTCAGCCATAAGGAAAGACATAATTTTGCCATTTCCAGCAAAATGGAAATAGTTCAAGTAAATTATGTATAGCAATGCAAGTCAGAATGACAAAGATAGATATTGAACATTTACTAAGTAGGCATTTAACAAAGGAAATACTTATGAAAATTTAATAAGCGAAGTAAGTTTTCTGAAGTTAATAGGGAGAGACTTGGGAGAAAGGGTTGTATGATATGAAAAATGCTTTGAAGAAAGCAGCTAAAGTCATTTGGTAGGATAGTGGAGGGGGAATTTAATTAATTGAGGAATGACCAATTAAATTTATATTTAAATGTCAGATGAGTTTAATTTTCAAAAAAGAACACCTCCCTCATTCTCTCACAGATTACCTTACTTTATTTTCATCTGTAGCACTTTGTACTGATATTTTTTTTCTTTTTATTTAGTGTCTTCCAAACAGCTGTCCCTAATGAATGTTCTGTGAAAGCAAGGGATATCTCTCATTTTCACTGCTGTAAAAAGAACACTCAACAATATTGATCTGAGCAGATTCTTAATAAATATTATTGAATGAGTTATTGAATGATTTGAATGATTAATGAGGTATATTAATCTATAATACATCCTAAAATGTAGATCAAACAATTTATCCGTTGGCCTATTGAGGGTATTTCATTTATCTAATTTTTCTCTATTAGAAATAATTCTCAGTGAATATTGTGTGATGTATTTCTGTCGGACATATTTTTAGTGATAGAATACGATATGAAAGCGTGTAAGTATTTAAATTGATATGTGTTGAAATGGTGACCTTCAAAAAGATGGATCATATACATCTTTACAATATTGAATGTTTATATATATGGGCATGCTACATCTCTTGTTTATTTAGGTTTCTATGTTTTTAAATGAAATTTATTCATATATGTGAATAGACTTGGGTAGTTTTCATCCTTTAAAGTTTCATTGTCTGTGCAAGAAATGTTTAAGGTATTCGGTAATGCATGTTTTCCAAAGAGGCAAAAGAAAAAGTTGGTTTTTTGGTACACAATGAATTTCCACTGAGGTGGAAATAAGTATAGGTTCTGCTCAATGATTGTACTGTAGTACTCCCAATCACTTCTTAACTCATTTTTGGGGAATTTCAAGATTAATGGTAGGAAGGAATAGATAATCTAAAAGTGATTTTATAGTAATGCATCTACAGAAGCAGGCAAAAAAACCCATTTAGGTTGATACTTTTTATTAAATGATCTTTATTTTAGACTTCACAGACAGAATTCAATGATTTAAAAATATATGTGAATAAACACTCATTTTATTATCCATGTCAGTAGATCTAATATTTCTCAGTGTCTTACATTATGCTAATGACTTCTCAGATGAATGCATTTAAATAAAAAATAGGAGTCATTGAAAGTGTTATTCACAAGTAGAAGCAAATGCAAACTGTGGCTTGTATGATATGAAAAATGCTTTGAAGGAAGCAGATGAAGAGTCATTTGCTGGAAGCTCCGAGGGATAGAATGTTTAAAATGCTTGCTTTTTCATAGTTACATGAATCAGTATTCAGTAAGAAATGGAGTAAACATGCCTTCTGCATTCTTGAGCAAATGTTTCAGCAGGTTAGTGTCAAAAGGTTGCTAAACGGAAAAATGTTCATTGCTGTAAAAAGAACATGAAAATATATCTTAGAACACTGTTCAGTACATAAAAATTTTTTTACAAGAGTCTTATAAGCCTTCTGAAGAGTAACAATCCATACACAGTGATGGGGCTTAGGGATTAGTAGAAGAAATTTTTTCCTTTACATTCTTCCCTCTCCTAGAAGGTTACTGAGAAACTACTAGTAATAGGCACA
>NW_023605050.1:0-54318 GCF_014898055.3 Talpa occidentalis
TAATAAAATAGGTTCATATCTGGCATATAAATAAGTTAATGTAGCAAATATGACCAGGCTTAACAAATCTAAACATTTTATCATAATTCCCTTAGATCAAGTTTGAAAAGAACTCAAAAAATTCCACTATGTGTTGACATCTCCCAATATACTTGCCTCTTCTTCCCGGCTCATGCTTGGTATATGTAATATTAATTTTCTTGTTGTATAAGCTAAAAACCCTATATTTCTCTGTATAAACAGGGCATGCACATAGAATATGTTTTTGTAACTCTTTACATTCAGCATCAAGTTGCTGAGGTTTCCCTGCCTGTTCCTATACTGATTCTAGCTACTTCATTGAAATACATTTAATTTATTTAACCAATCAAATAGACACTTCGGTAGTTTCCAGTATTAGCTCTAACAAAACAGACTGAAAAACTACAAGGAATACACTTGTTCTTTTTCAACCCTGTGCACATTAGTTAGAGTTTCTTTATGACCTGTACCATAGGCACTACCTACCTTATCCACTCTATAGGGTATTAAGAAAAAGCATCCTAATTAACTGTTCACTTCTCCCAGGCAACTTGCAAAGTTCCCATTTATTCATGTCATCATCAAACAATTGAAATTTTTTAGACTGTTTAATTTTTACTGACTATTAAGTATGAAATTTTATTTAATTTTTCTTCAGTTTGCTCTACCTTGCTTATCAGTGAAATTGTTTTTTAAAAGTTAGATGTTTGCTTCTATGAATTATTTCTTTATACTCTGCACTCCAGTTTTCTCCCGTGTTGTGTGTATGTGTGTACATGAACTCTCATTTTTGTTTCATACATTTTTTCACTTACATTAGTATTGATACAGCACTGTTTTGATTAAAAATATTAATTTAATATTAAATTTAAATATTTAATACTATATAATTAAATAGCTATATCAAGTTTCTTTGGTTATTTGCCTGCTGTTTCTAACTTCTATCATTTTATATTCAGCTTCTGGGATTTTTTTTATCTCAATCATGTTTTGAATAAATTATTTTAATATATTCATATTAGTTATGATTGCTAGTATATTTGAAGTTATTTTCTACTATCTTATGTGGTTGTTCTTTTTACTCTGCTTTTTCTTTCATTCAGTTGTCCCATTGCTGTATTTTTTCTTGTTTTCTAACAGAAGTAGGAAAGTTTCCTTTATTCACTTTTATTCTAATTATTATTTGAAAGTTACACATTTACATATGTTATTTCAGTACTTGCCATAAAATTTTTCACGTGCATTCTTTTTTAAATTTTATTTAAATATTTTATTTTATATAATTCTTACATTTTTTCATCTTTGCACAATGTATGCATTTTCATTTTGTTATATTCCCCATACAATTGCACCCCCCCTATTTTGAATCTAGTCCTTCCTTTCCCCGCCCCTCCCTGCCCCCCACCCCCTGTGTGTGTCTCTGGTTTATAGTGTTGCTTGTTGATTTTGATTTTTACTTTGTATTGATAGTCTTTTTCCTGGTCTCTTATTTAGGTTTTCTATTCCTGCTACGAGTGAGACCATCGGTATTTTCTTTTCTTTTCTGACTAATTTTGCTGAGCCTGATCCCTTCTAGCTCCATCCATGGTGCTGCAAACTGCATGTGTTTATCTTTTTTGATTGCTTGAGTAGTATTCCATTGTGTATGTACCACATGATCACATGCATTCTTGACTTAAAAAGCCTTGAGTTAGGGGCCTCTCCCTGGTGGCACAGTGTGTTGAGCGATGGGCTACGAGGCTGCCCGCAGCTTCTGCAGCGCCAGTTCGTTCCTCGGCCACAGTGAGGGTCCACAAAAAAGAAAAAAAAAAGCTTGAGTTAACCGTACCAGATAGATACTATTTTTTTACACACGAAATAGTACAGTGATCTAAACATGCTTTAGCTGGTTATTCTCCAATCAGACTTGTTTTTCCTAGTGTTTTTATTTTCATTTCCCCTACCCTATCTAAATTAGTATTAGTACTATGCTATTTTTTGTATTCATTGCTGATTTTGATTTACGTATTCAGTAATTCATTTATTCACTTATTTTTCTTGCATTCCAATCCTTCCTGCAGATTTTTTCAAATATTTTTGTAAACTGTCATTTATCAGTGCTTCTAGCACTGAGCTATAAGGAGTCAGTTTTTATATACTGACAATGTTTATTTCATTCTCACCTTAAAGAAGAATTAAACTACATTATATTTCAATTCTTTCAATCTAAAGCATATTACTAAAATTTTTTTCAAACTAGTAATGGTTGTATGAAAATCTGTCATTCTGATTTTTGTGACTTCATGAATATTTGGCAGCCCTGTTTCATTCGGACAATTTTGATTACTGCTTTTCAGTGTCCTATATTTTTGCTATGGTATCTCTGTGTATGAATTTGTTTCTATTTTCCTGTTTGAAACTGACTTCCTTTAATTAGATATTGCTTGAGTTTTGAAAAATTTGATTTCTCATCTGTTTAAATATTGCTTCTCACACTTCCAGAACTCTTTTTAAAAATAAATAATATTTGATCATAGCATACTCAGGCTCTTTTTTTTAAAGATTTATTTATGCATACAAGAACTGGGGTGCAGACCATTGATGCGGGGTGTGTGTGTGAGAGGATTCACCAGAGTGAGGAGGAGAACAGGCAGATGTACTGAAATACTCTGCTGAGAGGAGCAGTGGGTGAGGCAGGAGAGGTCTGCTGTGCCATGTGGGTAGCTCCCTGGCCAACTGGGATCGAACTCATGCTGCAGTGGCTGGTGATAGCTTGATAGAGCTGTCTTTATACCCTGAGCTCCCAGGGAGGCCCTAACACAGGCTCTTACAGCCTCGTTGCTACATAGCTCTCCTATTTAATCTCTTGCAGTCCCTTCAGCCAAGAGAATCAGATGCTCTTTTTCTACAAAGGATTTATCTCTTTCCTGAGTGGACTCCCAGAGTTACTCCTTATTATCACTTAACTGCAGCTCAGCACTGACTTTTCTGATAGGGTCCTCATATTCTCCTCTTATCCGGTCTTGTATTTCTTCCAGAGCACCTGAAGCTGTGAAGTGGTAAGAATTTTCTGTTTGAGTAACCTAATTTATGTCCATCTACTAGTTTCCTTGCTCCATGAGGGCATTACTATTAGTTTGTTTTTGTTTTTGTTTTGTTGTCATTTTGTAGTCAATCAGGAAATAGCATTGCAGAGACTAAACCAGGCAGACACCATCAAACCGTCGGGGACACAGGCACTACTTATTCAGCATGATCATCAGTCACTTCCCTCACAGTACCCCAGCTTGCTCTCTTTTGGTGCAGGTATTTAATTTGACAAAAGGCTTAGGGTAGATCACCTCTCCAGGTTTAAGAGCATATGGTACGCCTGAGCCAAGATGGCTCCTGTATGTGTCACATCCTTTGTATCCTTATATGTTAATGCTACAATGTCTGGCCTAGAGCTGGAGACTCTGCTGCCAATTCTGTGCATTATTTATGGATAAATTTCCCCACCACCATCACCATTTTATTCCAGAATAAATGAACAAATATCACTTTAAAAAGTAATGGCTCCAAAAATCAAATTGGAAAGAAAATGCTTTTGCTCATGCTTTAACCAAGGAAATAGCCCTTCCCCCTTGCATTTATTTAACAAGTGTTTGCTGAGGCCCCAGTGAGTTTTCAGTCATGATATTAAGCCTCTCTGACCCAATACTCAAAAAAAGTCCCTGAAATCACTGAGAGTAGAGTCTAGGATGGAACATTATTGGAATGATCACAGTTCTACTGAACATGCAGTTAGAAATTATGTGAATGCTTTGAATGGGAGCATTCCTCGTGAATGCTTAACAAATTAGCTGAACTCTAAGGGGAATTGCAGTAGGGTTGGGAAAGCTTTCTTCACTGAGGGACTCTTGAGCTATTAAAATCCATAGTTAATTATGTGAAGGGGAGAGTTTAGAAATTTCAAGAAGAAAAATTAGAGTGTGCAAATGCCCTGTGGCTGGAAGTAGACTGAAAATTATGATGGTCTAAAAGAAGACCTGACAGGTTTGAGAACAGAAAGAAAAGGATTAGAATTGAGGATGGGAAGTTATTTAGGGTTGCGAGATAGTGATAGGTTGGCTTGTAGAAAGGATCAGTTTTATTTTCAGATCGTTGTGAGCCATTCTTAAATAACCATTATTAGGAGAAGGGAAGGAAGTATGTAAATTCACAGCTTAATACATTTATATTAAAAATGAGGATTTTCTAATTATGATTCCTAGTCATTTTTTAAAATATTTATTTATTTATTTATACAAGCACCGGGCACAGTCAGAAGCACGGGAGGGTGAGAGAATTCACCAGAGCCAGAGTGGGGAGCAGAACAGGCAGACTGACAAAATACACTGCTGAGGGGAGCAGCGGGCACCGCAGGAGAGGTCTGTCGCGCCCTGTAGGACCCTTGCCAGTGGCTGGGATCGAACCGGTGCTGGAGAGGCTGTGGGCAGCTTCGCAGCCCAGCGCTCAACCACTGGGCCCCAGGGAGGCCTGATTCCTAGTCATTCTTATTTATTTTGCTACATTTTGGTATTGTTTGAGCTCCTGAGTTTGTTTATTCCATTCATATGCTGGAAACACTTTCTAATGATATACTCCTACACATTTCGTCTCAACCTCACACTAAATAATGCTGCATTTAATAACTTGAAATCAACCATGGTGGGAATTTATACCATGTATGTTGCAAACTTCAAATCAGGTTTCCCTTACACTTCTATGAACTAGGTGATAAATATTTGCCAGCGCACTACTGAGGCTTTGGAGACCATGTTAAGAACTGATTTTTATCACAGGAGATAAGAAGACATTGAAAGGTTTTAAGCAGGAAATGGACAAGAACATGTTTCTATTATTTTTGGTCTTCTTTTCCTTTCTCTCTTAACCTTACAGACCTCACCTCATTTACTAGTTTTTACAAGGATTTTGTTCTGTTAACTTATCTGCTATGAATGTTAATGCTGTTATTTGTCTTTGTTATTCTGACTTGCTTTACTACACATAATTCCCTCAAAATCTTTTCCTTTTTGCTATAAATGACAGCATTCCTTGTGGCTGAATAATATTCCATAGTATGAATATACATCTTTTTGAGCCTATCCTCTGTCAGTGTTCACTTAGATTGTTTCCATGTCCTATCTTTTATAAATAGCTGCAGTAATCATTATACAGCATGTAGTTTTCCAAGTTGCTGGTTTCACATCATTTGGATAGATGCCCAAGAGAGGGATTGCTGGGTCATTTGGTATTTTCCTTTTTAGTGTTTTAATGTAAATCCAGATTACTTTCCATAATGGCTATACCAGTTACATTCCTGACAACAACGTAACAGAGATCTGCTTTTTTCCCTTTCTCCCCAGCACTTGTTGTTGGGGGTCTTTTCAATATATGCAGTTCTCATAGGTGTGAGATAGTATCTCCTTGTGAGGTTTTAACCTGCATCTCTCTTATTGGAAGTGACAACCTATTTCCATCTGCTGCCCATTTATTGATTGAGTTGCTTGAGAGCACATTTCTATTTGTAAAAGATCATGTTGACTACAGAAATGAGAGGGAGACACAAGGTGATTCTGGGAGATCCATATGATTCAGTAATAGTGGCTCAGACTAGTATCAAACAAATGAAAATGGAAAATGAGTGGATTTAAGATAAGTTTGATGTTAGCATGAACCAGTCACGTAAGACCCTCATCAGGAAGAAGTAGAATCTCTAAGTCCTCCCTAACCGTGGATGCTTATGATATTTTTATTCTGAACCCAATCCTGCCACCATATCTCTAAATGTCAGCTTCATAGTTTAACACACTTATACATGTGTAAGAGAGGAGTGAAAATTCTATGCAAGAAGACATGTGAAATGAAGGGACACTCTCCATACAGAAATAAATTACTTTTAAAGTGTCCATGATTTTTCCATCTTTGCAGATAACTAATAGTATACCTATGGCAGCTGTGAGAATGGCCAAGATCTCTAACTGCAGGAAGTGTTGATGGCTGAGAGCTCACTGGTGAGCTCTGAAATCTAGCATTTGAGCACAGACCATGCTTCCCACAACCATTCCATCGATGACTGAATAGGGCAGGGATGCTGATGCAAGGCTGAGTGGGAAGATGCCAGAGTCCACTGATGGGCACCTTTTACTGCATGACTCCCTAATGGCCTTTGGAAAATTTTCTTTAGAACTGCATTGCTTAAAATGCTTCCACCACCTGGGCCTCCCTGGTGGTGCAGGGATTATAGTCTCAGCGCTATCAAGCTATTGCTAGCCACTGGGAGATGACTTTGATCCCCAGCCAGGGAGCTAATCCACATGGCGCAGCAGACCTCTCCTGTCTCGCCTGCAGCTTCCCTCAGCAGTGTATATCAGTAGATCTGCCTGTTCTGCTCCCCCACTTTGTCTCTGGTGAGTCCTCTCACCCCCCACATCTCTGGCCTGTACCCCAACTCCTGTATGCATAAATATTTTTTTTAAAGGAGATGCTTCCACCTAATTTTCCTGTCTTTACAATCACTCTCCTTTACTGGTTGTGGGGCCTACATCATGGCCTGATGGATCTGTCAGCCTTCTTCAATTCCCTGTCTCTGCCTTGCTCTGCGGCCAGCCTTGAGTGATGGTGAATCGGGTCTCCTAAGTCATAGGTGTCTTCTACAATGCATATCCCTGGGTCCAAGAGATTTTCCATTCCCTTCTTCATGGTCAGACAATTTTGGTTTCTATCCTTTCCTAGAAGCAACAGAGTATTGTTTGTACCCTAAATGTTAGAGGCTTTCTTGCCATTCCCCCGGTGCTTACGGCTTCTCTTTTGTAGGGAGAAGGGCCTGACAAATGGATAGGATTTTGTGCATCTGTGCCGTGAGGGACTCTTTCTAGTCTCTGCCCTGCCCTGGGTGTCTCATATGAGAAGCTTATTGAAAGGAGGCATAGTGAGGTCAGAGCATTGTGTCTGGGCTGCGAGGGATTCTAAACTGCCTTGATAGCATATATCCCACCCGAACCCTTAATTACTCATTAAAGTTTCAGCTCTTACTGCCTTTGGTAGATGCTGCGTCTTTTCCCTGTGATTTACTACCAAAGGTGAGACCGTCCATAATCAATGTATCTTCTCTGTCCCGGAGGCCATGAAGCTCTTTGCAGTTCAACTCATTTGGTTAACTCGTGATTTCAGTTCTCTGATGGTCTCAAAATGGTTATAGTTTTGCAGATGATCTGGCTTCTTCTCATTTTTTCCCCGAGGTTAATGTTCTTATAGCTTTCCACATGCTAAGCAGAAGGAAAGCACACACCAGCCTGGTTGTAAAAATCAGTATGCATTTGCATCAGGATTTTATCTTTGGTGAGTGTAGCAGAGTCAGAAATAGAATGTGTACATAAATAATATAATATATTCTAGGCATGTGAAATGATTATATCATGAAACAGTTGACACTCTGTTACAGTAACTACTCTGTAAACTTATTGAATGAAAACAAGGAGCATCAGTAGCACACAAGGCTCTGAGTTAGAAAAGGCTCCCCTTGCAGATGGCAGCGAGACAGGGGGAAATTGGCTTCGTGGCTATTTTGTTTCGGTTCATGCTTCAACACAGTGACCTTTTCCTCTTCACCAGGTGGTTGACCAGATCGACACCCTGACCTCTGACCTACAGCTGGAGGATGAGATGACTGACAGCTCCAAAACCGACACCCTGAACAGCAGCTCCAGCGGCACCACAGCCTCCAGCATAGAGAAGATCAAAGTGCAGGCCAACGCCCCTCTCATTAAACCCCCTGCCCACCCTTCCGCCATCCTCACCGTCCTGAGAAAGCCAAATCCTCCACCACCGCCTCCACGGTTAACACCTGTGAAGTGTGAAGACCCCCAAAGGGTGGTGCCCACGGTCCATCCCGTGAAGACCAACGGCACCCTTCTGCGAAACGGAGGCTTACCCGGAGCACCAAGCAAAGTTCCCAATGGAGACCTCTGCTGCGTACCCAGCAGTACCTTGGACAAGGCTCCCGTGCAGCCTCTGATGCACAGACCTGAGAAAGACAGGTGTCCCCAGGTGGGGCCCCGGGAACGCGTCCGGTTCAATGAAAAGGTGCAGTACCATGGCTACTGTCCCGACTGTGACACCCGGTATCACGTGAAAGGCAGGGAGGGGCACCTGCACAGCGAGCCTGGCTTCCCGCCCGGAAAGCTCCCTCACCAAGGCCCGCCCCTCCCGCCACCCCCCCATCTCCCACCTTTTCCACTAGAAAATGGGGGACTGGGAATAAGCCACAGTAACAGCTTCCCTCCTCTCAGACCTGCAACTGTGCCTCCGCCTACTGCACCCAAACCACAGAAGACGATCTTGAGGAAATCAACCACCACAACAGTGTGATGTATGCCATTTTTAAAAACTTTTTGTTTTTTTTTTAATTTCTATATTATAAACATAAAATGATAAGTAATGAGCACTTTCTACTCAAGCAATAAAAAGCCCAAATATATTAATCCTGCATTCAGCAAAGTGGCATAAAAATCGCCTGGTAAGTATGCCGTCTATTTTTATCCGGGTTTACATGATTTAAAGCGTTGTACCATCAGAACCCATAGAATATTCTATGAAAGAGCTGAAAATACTAGTTTTGCAATTGACCTATGACAACTGGGGACCTGTCATTTTCAAATGTTTTGATTTACTCTCAGAAATGGGGTTAGATTTGTTTTATTCGCTAACTCATCTATGCATTAAGAATACGCCATTAGCTTTAATCTAATGCTTTTTAATAAGAAATTTTATACTGAATGACTGCTATTTTTTCTGAAGATGTTTTTCACTAGTTCTGTATTATTAAATGCTATAGTTAGCACTGGAAAAGTTATTTTCCATAATATGCAGTTATGATTATACGTTTAGCTGTATATGTAATGAAATATTTCGGTCTATGGAAATATGTCAGTATGTTAGGCCCAGTTCCGCCTTTCAGTTTGGTGGTGGCAGAGCACATGGAACCTCCCTTTTTTTGTGGAGATGCCTCTGTTACAAATACACAGTAGGAGATAATAGCAAACCAGATGTTCTGAGGATTAAGAGGAAACAGTGGGACATTTAACCCCATGTTAGTACCCATGAAAACAGGTAGCAACTCTGATGGTTTGGGGACCATCACAGTGAGTGTATGTCAGAAATTTATAAATTAAATATAATTAATAAACTTTGCACACTGTCCTATTACATACCTCTATTTTTGTACCACATCTGCTGAATACCTGCTGCCCTGTCACCTGCTTTAGACCTTTCTGGCACTCAGTGTTCCCCCAGATGACTGTAAATCAGCACATTGAAGTAGAGGCCTGTTTTGCCTCTTGCCTCAGCAAGTTCTCTGCTCCCTGAGGAAAGCCCCACTTGTAAGAGAATCATAGGGGGAAATCCATATGCTCTGTAACAGGGTGGTTTAGCTTTAACCCTAAGTTGATTCCATGCAGAGTTTTCTGGTTATTACATAGAAGGAAAAGATGTCCTTCTTAACTTTGATTAAAGGTCCCTCTCTTCAATGTTCTTTGTCATCTTAGGTCATCTGTCCCCCATGGATCAGTTTACTTCCCAACTGCCATAACTAGGACTAACCAGATTTGTCCTGGTCACATATTTGCCTGAAGATAATTGGCCCATTATGTGGCAAGAGTAGAGGGAGTCGTCTTTTGGTGGAGATTTCTTTGTATTGTAACTTAACAATGAGTACTATCCTTTTTTTTTTTTTAAAGATTTATTTATTCATTTATTTATTTATTTATTTATTTATTTATTCATACAAGCACTGGGTACAGTCAGAAGCGCGGGAGGGTGAGAGAATTCACCAGAGCCAGAGCGGGGAGCAGAGCAGGCAGAAGGACCGAAGTACACTGCTGAGGGGAGCAGCGGGCGGCAGGAGAGGTCTGTGCACCATGTGGGACCCTTCTCTGGTGGCCGGGGAGCAGCCGGGGATCGAACCGGCGCTGCAGAGGCTGCGGGCAGCCTCGCAACCCAGCGCTCAACCGCTGCGCCACTGGGGAAGCCCATATCCTTTTTTTCTTAGTATTTGAATTTTAATCTCCAAACTTAATTTTTGGCTGTACGGGGGTGTTGTCTTCAATCATGTTTCTTTATCACATTTCTTGGGCTATACTACCTTAATTGGGAATATTGCCTTTAAACAACTTCCTATTAAAAGATGATGATATATCTTAGGCAGGGTGAGAAAGAAATTTGGCTTTGTTTTTTAAAGGAGCAATCAATAAGTAAAATATAGAGATGTCTTATTAAAAATTTATGCAGCATGATTTTTGTTCTGTGTGTGGGAGCTGAAGGTAATGAAGAAAAGGAAGTTATAAAACATAAGATCAATAATCAAGAAAGACCATAATCTAAAATTTATTAACTACATGATCTATATGTTTAATAAATATGGGCCAGATAAAGAAATAATTGACTTATTGAATAACATGATATTCTTAATGCAGCCTTTTAAACTTGATATAAATAAAACCAGGGTTTCATCATCTTTCTAGAGTTAAGTAATTACTGCAGTGTTCCTGCAGTGTTAGATCTTGTGATATTATAAACAGTCATAGAAGACATGAAATTTTTTCCCTTCAGCCCACCTTCCTTCCACAGGCAGTTACTGTGACCTAATAATTATTACTTTATAGTTTAAACCCTTGGCCCTTAACAGTGACTGGGGAAAAATCTGGATCTCAAGGTAAAGCTTGTTGGCAACCACAAATCATCCAAAGAGCATAAGGCATATTGAATAAGTTGAATAATTTAAACCATCTGAATAAGGACATTGATCCAGATACCAAGACACAACTTACAAGGTTCAAGTTCATTTCTCCCTCAAAGTATATACAGAATGAGCCCACAAAAGACTATTTTTTTTTGTATTTGCTTAGTAACATGTACTAAAAGTACATCTGTTTTTATCCAATGCATTTATAAGCAGAGGTCTAGAGAGTGAGTTAAATTCTAACCATCATTAACCCTCCTCTCTCACTGCAATTTATTATATAACCAACAGTGAATGTCAGATTACAGGAATGTTGGGACTTTGTTTTGTGTTTATTTGCTCCATATATTACTTCATTTTTTTTTTCATGAATGTATCAAATACAATGGGCCAATAAGTGTTTGTTTTTTTTTTTCCCCCAAATGAGAATTTTGCAACATTCACTGGGCCTTAGAACTTTAAATACAAAGATATGAACCGTGGAAAGCAATTAACATAGGATGCCATAATATTTGAATGGAACCTTATAATTAAAGTGTTATAAGCGGCAGTGCAATTTTTGTAATCAGCCAGCATTGCTTTCACATTTTTAAGTTCTGAGATACAGGTTCAGTACATCTTCCATGAAACCAACATAAAGCATGGTACATATTTCCTTTTCCTCCAGATCAGAAGTGCTTTCCTTAAAACCCATGGGCAGGTCCTTTTTCACAGTATGTAGTTGACACTTTTATTCACACATCAAGCCTATACAGAGCTAGTGTCTACCCTCCTTTGAAGGCCCCATTTCTACAAAATATACAAGTAACACTTCCAATCCCAACACCCTTTTATAGTTCAAGGTAGATCGTGTGTATCACAAAACGCAATATCCAGTAACTAAGTTGAAATAGGAAAAGTTTTTTTGTTAGTTTACAAAAAGATTGCCCTTTTTTGTGATGGGGAGTTATTATCTCTAGTGGTGAAAGGTAAAAAGAAAATCAAAATTAACCACAGGTTTCTTCCATCTCCCAGAAGTTAAAGGGAAACGAACACTGATATATTTTTAGGGCATACATAGTTAAATGTAAAATTGCATGCCCAAAATTACAGGGCATGCAAAAAGGGAGATTTCCATACTTCCTATTTTGTATTGTATTCAGATCTCCCTTCATTAGTTTAATAATATTCTGGGAAAAGCGAGTCTGCTATTCACTGAAGTGATTTAATTAACCTAAAAATATCTTGAATTTGGATTATGCCTGCATTTAATTATTTATTGAATTACGCAATAAAGCATTGCATTACATGGTATCTGCACTTAGCATGACCAAGGGCAGCAGCTATATTCAGTGTCAGGAACCATGTCAGAACAGCTTCTAATTATAGCTCATTCTGGACGCTCCATGAAGAAAAGCCTGAGTAGTTCCACATGAAATTGCAGTGGGAACCGTGTATTCAAGTCACGAATCACCATTTTGATTTTTTTCTACTGGAAAATATGTGACAGCACAACATCCAGCCTTGTATTGCTCCTCATTGTTTCTTTCTCACAGTATGTTGGTGGTGTCTTTTGCTATCATGAACACTCTAGTGGTAGCAAAAAAAAAAAAAAAAAAAAAAATTGCATGCTACAGCCTGGATTCAATCGTTGGCCAGGGAGTTAACCCACATGCCACAGCAGACCTCTCCTGCCTCACCCACTGCTCCCCTCAGCAGTGTATTTTAGTACATCTGACTGTTCTGCTCCCCACTCTGTCTCTGATGAATCCTACACCTCTAGCCTACTCCCCGGTTCTTCTACAAAATAAATATTTTTTCTAAAAAACTGTATGCTAATGCAGTTTGGTAAAATCCTGATGATTTCTCAGGGAGAAAATGATTTATGGGCATTAATATTTCCTAAAAGTTTGCATTGCTTCATTAGGTAAGGTGCACAGAATCTAAGAATACTGAGACACCATCACCAGATCCCATGATGCTGTCTGTGAAACTGTGACAATGTATTTAAACTTTTAGACTAAGTATCTTGGAGCTGTGGAATGATTCATGTCGCCTCTTTCTGAAATGATGACGGCTGTGATGCTGCCATTAGGGCACACAGCAGGCTTGAACATAAAACTGCAGTTGGCTTCATACAAGTGGAAGAGCAGCCACATAGGGTGTCATTTCATTGGCAGCACTTAGATTTATCATTCTGGTCTTCTTGGAAAAAAACTAAAGTGGAACAGAAAGAAGCTTTTGAAATAACCCTCTCTTTAAAGTGTACTTAAATTAACATGAGGTATAGGATTGTGTGAAGAACAGGGAAAAATGAGCAGGAAATATTGCTGATAATTTGTGCTTCTAAACCGATCAGAGATGGGTAAATTAGTATTATTACTGCTTTCTGAAACTTTACATATATTAGAGTTTCTGTAAGTCTGATACCAGGGTATAAAATAGAGATTGTTACTCTGACTTACAAATGAAGAAATTGAGGGCCTCACTTGAAATATTTTGTCATAATTAGCCCCCTAATAAGCCTCTGTGCTGGCATTGTGCTGCTGACATGATCCCCCATAATTTTTCCCCACAATATCACTATTTAATTGTGTTCTTCATAGCCCCGAACTTTGCAGAGCTTTCTTTTGTTCTGAGCAGTTATTTTGACGCTTGAAAGGGGTTACCTAATGTTGTTTTGACATTCTTAATATGTTTGATCTTTGCAGAGTATGAAAAGGATTTCAGGCAATTTAGTCTAAAATGAATGAGCTGCTGAATAATGCAAGCCTCATTTTCTCATGTTTTATACCCGTGGATTCACCTTTCAGTTTTTTCCCTCTAAGTTCAAAGGCTGTCTAGCAGTTTGGTTTTTTCCCCTAAGAAGTTCTTATTTCGTAGTATTGATGTCATTTGACCCTGAATGTGTCACTTCCATGACTGGTATTTCATTTGTGAATCTCTTCTATTTAACATTGACCCCTGAAGCTAAAAATAGCAATAGATCTACAGCGTGGAACCTCTAAAGGAGCAGTGTGCTGCAACTCTCTCTAGTAAAAGCATTTCCATCCTTGCGTGACTTCACTGCAGTAGACATACAGCAATACAGGCTGCGCTGATGGTGTGGATTCACCCCTGGCCATGTGTTCTTGTGTAAGACCAGCACAGTTGAGGCAAGGCCACTGGAGAATCTTACCTGTGCTTTTACCTCAGCGTAGAGCTGCCACATCATTGGCCAACAACAATCACTGACTCTGAGCCTCCACAGGCCCAAGAGAGGGAAGAGGCCCAGTATGGGAAAGCACCGATGTGGTCAAACACCATAGACAAAGGGGCAAATTTTTAGTGAGTCTGTAGTAGGAATATTATAGGCTATTGTGGATGTGCATTCTTTGCCTTTTCTTATTACCCGGTGTTCATTTAATCACACCATAAATTAAGAGGTCTTCTTATTTTAAAGAATGATAGAGAGGAAAGAAGTGAATTTAACAACACTCCTTTCTAAAAATTAATAGATTAAACTAAGGTTTTCTAAGAGGAGGGGTAAGTTTTTTTTTTAATCTTTTTCATTTTTTTATTTTAGCATTTATCATTTTTTACATTTTTTAGACAATATTTGCTTCCCCCCAACCCCCTCAGATTGAGTCCCCATAAAATCTCCTTCCCCAAGACACCCGTGCACCATCACCACAGTCCCCTGTGCTCCTCCCTCACTCCCTCTGATCCCTCTCAGTAGGGGTAAGTTTTACTGCAGTCTTTAGCAACCTTATTTTGATTCTCAGAGTACTTACCAATCTACATTTTTTAGTTTAGCATTTTAGAATGGAGGACTAAATTTTCATCCACCAAATTTCTAAATAAAGATTTTTCTAGTACATTAGGTTAAAATTTGAATAATGATCTCCTTAAGGATGAATAAATATACTTTGAAGATATATACTTATTTATCCAGAGTTGTCAAAGTATAAATCCCTGCTACAGAAATTAGGTCACTGATGATGTAATATATGACGTGTATTTGTAATATTCATTTAGATAAAAGCATAAATAAGAAACCAGAGCTCCCTGTATTTGAGTCTTAATTTTTTCAGTGCCTGAGTGTTCCTAGTCAAATTGCTGAACCAAATGAGGTTTACTTTGAATCTGTGTAGCTTTATCTCTTTGTAGTTTTGAATTGTATTTCCCTATCATAAGTGATACTGAGCTGCTTTTTCATGAACGTGTTGGCCATCTTTATGTCTTCTTAACTGGATTATTGGTTATGTTGCTATTGAATTGTATGAGGTCTTTATATATTTTGGATGCTAACCCAATACTAGATATTATTTTGCAAATGTGTTCTCCATTTCAGTAGGTTGTCTTTTCATTCTGCTTATGGTTTTCTTTGCTATGCATAGCTGTTTTGTTTAATCTGTCCTCCTTGCTTATATTCGCTTTTGATTTTGGTGTCAGACTCAAAAAGTCATCACCAAGATCAATGTCAAGGAGCTTAACTTTGTGTTTCCTCTAGAAATTTATGGTTTCATTTTATATGTTTTAATCTTTAATTCATCTTGAGTTAATTTTTGTGTAAACGGTATAAAATAATGGTTCAGCTTGACTCTGTTGCATGTGGTTGTCCAGTTTTCTCAATGTCATTTATCGGAGTCTATCTTTTCCCCATTGTGTATTCTTGGATACCTTGTCATAAATTAATTTACCAAATGTGAAAGGGTTTGTTGCCGCACTCTGGACTCTGTACCATTGATGTATGTCTCAGACTTTATGCCAATACTATATCGCTTTGATTACTGACTATGTAATACAGTTTAAATCCTGGGAGTTTGAGGTCCCTAGTTCTTTTCTTCTTTTCCAGATTGATTTGGATATTTGGGGTCTTTTCTGTATCCATGTAAATTTTAGAGTTGTTTGTTCTATGTCTGTGAAAAGTGCCATTGGAATTGTCTTAGGGATTGCACTGAATCTGTAAGTTGCTTTGGGTAGTCTGAATGTTTGAACCATCTAATTCTTCCAATCCATGATCATAGAATATCATTCCATTTATTTGTTTCTTCTGTTTCTTTTAGTAATATCTTGTGTTTTTTAATGTACAGGCTTTTCACCTTCTTGGTTAAATTTATTCCTAGGAATTGTATTCTTTTTTCTGAGATTTTTCAATGAGACCATTTTCTTAATTCCTCTTTCTGATAGTTCATCAGAAACTGATAGAAGATTTGATATTGTTCAAATTTCGTACTACCCAAAATAATACTGATCCAGTGCAATCCTTATCAGAATTCCAATGACATTTGTCACAGAATTAGAACAAACAATCCTAAACTTTGTATGGCTCATAGAGAATGTGAAGAGGGTGCCTGCCAGTTTCCTCCTTCTAGCAAATTCCTAGAAGGGTATTAAAAGAGATGCCTGCCCCTCAGGCCTACTATATATGCAGATAAGCTCCTTTCACTTAGAGGTGTGTGTGATTGGCTGCCTCTGACCTGTGCCCTGGGGCAGGTGAGTCCCAGCAAGTGAGCCCTTTTCTCAAGTTGCTGCTTTCTTGTCTGTCCCCTGCAGGGGAGACTTGTTGATTTTCAAAGTTAGATGTTCGGGGTATCTATCTTTCAGGGGCAGGTCTTAAAAGTAGGGGTACCCAATGAAGAGTTCAAGCCTTTCCCTGCTCAGGGAGAAGCTCCAGTTTTGTGTTCCCTCCCTCCCAATTTTGGATAGATGAACTAAGGTGGGAATTATGCTGTGATTATATCCCAGTTTCTGCTACCTGCTTTTAAGTTGCTCTGTGTGTCTTTCGGAGAAGGTGAGTCCAGAATCTTCTTATGTTGCCATCTTGATGCAGCCTCTAAGTTTTGTTTAAAATTTTATTATCTTGTTTGTATGGGATGAAAGCTCCTCGACACCGTGGGTTACACACATAGCTCAGCTCAGTCTATCATCTCCTTTGTTTATTTGCTCAAACTCCAGCTCGTTCTCAGCTCATGTCTCTTGTGGCCACAAAAATAGAAACGATGTGCATTTCTCTGCTTTATGTTGTCTTTTCCTCCACAAGGTCCTCAACACCCACTTCCTAACATTTTGTGCTGTGTTTCTCCTCTAAACAGTACACCTTCCAATGCACTATGGTGATAAGGCCCAGATAATTTAGTGATTGTAAAAGTACATTAGAAACAGTAAAACTTCAGACAATTGCAAATCATTGTCATCAGTTTATGAAACTTCTTGCTGAATTACCCATGTCCCTTGCTAATCTGGTACATTGATTTGTTATTTGTCTAGGTTGATGCCAATGATATTTTATTTTGTCTCAATTATTATTTATTTCACCTAGATGTTTTTGTAATTACTATTGCAAGTCTAGTGATTTTCTTAGAACTTTACCAGTTCACCTGTGGAAGTCTCATTTTTGATTTATTAAATGAGCATGGTAGACTTCAAGGGGACTATGACAATAAGCACAGTTCATTAAGCTATTTTGACATGTGTAGCTTCATTGTAATTATTTATGATATTTAATAGCACATGAAAAAATTCATTTAGAATTTAATTTGTCAAGCAAATTAAAGTATTAAAATACTGTTATGCCATTTTAAATCTTTCAAAAATGTTTGTTCCAATAAGAGATTTAATCATCAAACTTTTGTTTTAAAAAAAGAATGTCTATGTTTGTGGTTAAAAGCATCATTTATCAATGATACCAAAAGCTGACAAAATATGAACTCTTGTTTTGCTTTAAACAAAGTCTGCGATATCTTTGAGTACATGATTCATAAAGTATCTTTAAGGAAGATTAAGAAGTTCTCTAATTATAATGAATTATAGCTTAAGTATAAGTAAAGAATATTGCTAACAGCAATCCAATATTATTGAAACTTTATTTTCTATCAGTTCATATCACCAATTCAATTCAGAAAAAAATCAGAATATTTGTTTTTATTTTACCTATTTTTAAAAATTTCATAGTTATATTAAATGACTATATTTTGCTTGATATTTGAAATACAGTAATTATGTTCTATATTATAATATTTCTTTTTCTGAGTGGAAGTATCAGTGTTACCGAGATTTTGTTATTAAAAATAGCTCCTTCATAGGATTTCCCAATAAATCTCTGATCATCCAAGCTCCAGTCTTCACTTGTATTTAACTTCTGTATCTTCCTTGTTCTTTTTATCCCAATAATTTCAAGTTTTTTCCAAGTCTTTCTTTTTTCAGTATTGTCATTCCCAATGATTCTGTCCTCAGAGAGGCTTTTACCCCCTCATTTCTGACATTACATCTGCCATTGGCCTGAATCTCTATCTTTTGCCTGTACTTCCACATGAATTGGACAGATACCTAACAGAGAAATTTCCTTCTGTCATTTCATTTAAATCTAGAAATTTTTGAAGACTCATTATAACCTACTACTTAAAAGTTTAATTCTGAGGTTGGCAGTTTTAATAAAGCCCCCCAATCTTGGGACCCAGCAGAGAGTAGTCTGTTTCAGCCAAGTCTAAATTCTGCCATGCCTGACTCATTTCTTGGTGCTGCTCCTTTTACTTGGCATGTGGCTCCAAGCTGA
This sequence comes from Talpa occidentalis, assembly GCF_014898055.3. Classification (NCBI taxonomy): domain Eukaryota; kingdom Metazoa; phylum Chordata; class Mammalia; order Eulipotyphla; family Talpidae; genus Talpa; species Talpa occidentalis. Next base: position 18,276 of record NW_023605050.1, read on the forward strand.
ATAATGTCTCCTTTCTGCTTTGGTTTTATAAATCTTACACTGTAGATTTATCTAAATCTTTTCTAAGCAAAGTATGGTTGTAACATGGATATAATATAGTATAAATTTTAAAAAACAAAACATTAAAAAGACAACCAACTATGTTGCTGCAAATTGCATGAGTTTATCTCTTTTGATTGCTGAGTAATATTCCATGGTGTATATGTACAACATCTTCTTGACCCAGTCATCTATTTTTGGGCATTTGGGTGTTTCCATAGTTTAGCTATTGTAAATAGTGCTGCTATAAACATAGGGGTGCAGGTGCCCTTTGAATTAATGTTTTTGTGTCCTTTGGGTAAATACCTGGGAGTGGAATTGCTAGATCATATGGAAGCTCAAAGGGATGATGCTCAGCAAAATAAGCCAGAAAGAAAAAGAAAAATACCAGATGGCCTCACTCATAGCAGGAATTTATAAAACCTAAATAAGGGACCAGGAAAACGACTAATTATAATAAAGTAAAAATCAAAATCAACAAGCAGCTATAAACCAGAGACACACTATGTGGGGGGGGTGTGAGGAGGGAGTAGGATCAAAACAAGGGGGGTGAGAATTGTATGGGGACTATAACCAGTTGAAAATGCATACATTGTACAAAAATGAAAAAATGATGTAAAAATATATAAAATTAAAAAAAATAATAAAAAATAGAAAGACAACCCACTAGTTATTAAATAAATACATATTTAAGTGTGTGTCTCAACAGTTTCATTGGTGAAAAGCCATAGGGGATTAGAAGAGAAGAAACTTGACAATGGTTAAATTGCTTCCTTCACCTAATAGGTTAAAAAATTCGCCTCATGGTGGGTCAGATAAACTCAGTACAAATTCATGAACTGAAATGTACATTTCCCCACTTGGTATAAAATGCAGTCCTATTAATTAAAACAAGTTATTGCCAGTAGAAGACAGATTGCTGCATACTGTTTTGTGAGATTCAGTATCTTGCAGAGAAGAAATAAGCAAGAAAATTTAAACTAAGAGTGTGAAGTGTTGTCACATAAGCAGAAAGTGCAAGACAAAAAGAAGGAAAGTGCAAAGAAAATTGAAATAAAGAAGCAAGCCATTAGAATCTTGTACTTAAGAACTGACCTGAACACAGTGCAATAAAATTAAAGTCATGCACTTAATAATTTATATGTGAAGGTTTAGTTGTACCTTTCATGACTTAGGCATCTTTTTATTTTACATTTTTTCGCTAGTATTTTTTTGAAGATACACACTATTTTGACCTTTTTGGAGGGGAAAAGCCAGTTTTTCCTCCCAGGGTTATATATAGTTGAGAAACAGGTCTGCCTACAAATTTCCCATAAAGACCAGACTTTTGTGAAGTTTATATTTAGTATTTTGATTGCATGCATTTAAGATCCATCCCATCCCTAATTCTGTCCGAAGCTCCTTGATGTCTGTGGACAGGGATGAGTCCTTCCTACAGACAGACAAGGAATCCAATGCCAGATTAAAAGGTAAAATAAAAGAGGTATATACAGTTTGTTCATGGAATCAGACAGAAACCATTTTCCTTCAACCTGTCTCTCACTGGTATGAATATACAAAGTTATATGTGTTTCCTCCTATTGAGAAATTTTTAATTATCTTTTCATGGTTTGTTTGGTGATTACATCAGGGTTTCAATCCTACTTCCCGTACCTATGATGTGAACTGAGTTTGGAATAGCCTTTCTATTGTCATAGGGAAAATCACTTCATAAAAGCAGCTTTCTCAGTCCTATATTTGTTCATAGAATAAGCATCCTAGTGTAAAGTGTTTTATTGGTTATCTTTCCCTCTTGTAGCTTTTTCTATTGCTCTTACTTAATATATTGTTCCTTCCAATGTTTGGGGAGATTGGAACGAACTTCGAAAAGACTATTTTTATATCTTTGGCTTGGTGTGTGTGAGCTTTTCCTTATTGATAGTTAAAAAGGGTGACATTTACTTAGCTTACAGTTATAAAGGTTAGTCCTTATAAATTTCCTAATCCTTGAAATGAAGGAAGTTATTCTGTTTCCTATAACCCATGGGCCAACATAAATACTTGCTGAATACTTGCTACACACTACTAGTCCTTTGAAGAAGAGGGGAATGGCATGGGATTTAGCAGTATATATAGTAACTCAGGTTACTTGTCTTGGGAACTTCTATAATGAATTAAATACTGATGATGTGGATGGACATAGCTAAGCTAATAGAATTATGGGAATTTTTCACTCTCAAAATTCCAATACAGAAGCTAATATAAGAGCATAGGTTCCTCCACTTTTTCTGAATTTCCTGGGAAAACAGCTTCTTAATTAAGGGGGAGGAGAAACAAAACCCAATAAGGAAGGTGGAAAATGGCAAAAGATTTGCAGATTCTGAGCAATCTGGGACTCAGAATTTCCATCTGAGCTTGGATCTTGGAAATTGGCAATGATGGGGGCAGGGCTTCTGTGACTGGAAAACTGACTCCGCCGACTTGAGTTTTACTTTTCTCTCCTTTCCTGGCTCAGGATTGTGTTACAAACCTGGAAAAGTGCAAGTTTCCTATAAAAGAGTTCTGCTACTTGTACCAAAGAACTTAATTTTATTCTTGAACTGGAGAAATCTGAAAACACATGTGCTGAAAATGGCTTAGCATTTTATGGTATAGAGACTAACAACCACTGTGTTTGGAATATTTTCAGTCTCATGAGTCCATGCCATTGTTTTCTGTATACTGATGTGGATCTCAAGTCTACACATCAGAATTACCCTGAACCCCATCAGGAACCAATTCAATGGGAATGTCTTCATGGTCAGCCCAGACATCCAGGTACTTTAAACGAGCAGCTCAATTACTAACTACTAAATGATGGTGCACAGGTAGTGGCACATCCGGTAATAATTATTTCATCCTAATTGCAGTAGCAGAAATACACACCCTTTCCCATGTGAACAAGACACAGGAGGACTCAAAGTGGCTGTGATTCCCTGGATCAAAGTCTGTTTAAAAACTGAAAAGTAAAATTTAATATTAGTCACAAAGACCAAAAGTTAAAATTGTATGCATTTTAAGAATATTGCCTAAGTATCAACAAAGCACTTATGTATCAGTAAGTCTAAACTGCTGTGAATATACAATGTTACTCTAATTTTAAGACAATAATTCATTATCAGAAAGCTTTTATTTGGTTTATTGATAGTGCATCTGCCATTCTTCATGGAGACACTTAAATTTTATTTCTACAAGACACTTTTATTAATTATATCAAAACCATACAGATCTTAGTATTTTCCATATGTACCTTCGACAAACTTTGTGTTTGTTTACCTATTTCATTTTTATGCTAAGGAAGTAGAACTCAATTTTCATTGTTTAAGGATATTTTTCACAACCTCTCAGAATTATATTTTCTGTTATGACTGTTCTTTATAGTTTGTTTATAAATTCCCCACAAACTTTAACAAACAGACTTCAAGTATTTCTTTCTGTCTTTGTCTTTCATGCCCTTTGGCTAAAGAATGAAAAGTTACTTTTTGACATTAAGGATACAGACCAACAATAAGAACAAACAATGCATTCATTTATTTTGAATACATTTATGTATCAAATACTAAATTTTAAGGGTACTAAATTTTCTGATCCTGTGGCAACTTCTCTTAGAAATAAATATTACCAGTTAATAGACTTGAACTGGAAATTGGCATAGGATGATCTAGATTGAAAATACTATAAAGCTTATCAACCTAAAAGGAATACCAAATATTACAACAGAGACAACACTGGTTTATCACAGATTGCTTATTCCATAACAGAAAGACACCTTTCAAAAAACACTTTAACAAAATTCACATTTGGTTTTTATCATCCCCTTTTAAGAACCATGTAGCTTACATGTAGATTACATTAAAATAATTAAAATTGGTATATAAAATGGCTCTACAGTGTGTTAGAAATGATCACATTAAAGAGCATAAAGCAAAGAGACCATCTGCATTTTTATGTCCTGAGAGTGACTTATATTTTGTATTATTTTCTGAGAGAGTGACTTGGAGAGGCTTTGATGGAACTCTGCAGAACATTTAGACTCAAACGGACTTTGACATGTTACCTTTGATATTGCTGAACATGTCATCCTCAGGCCTCCTGCTGTGATAATACTTGTGCTTCTTGATTCTGTCTGTTCCTGAAGAGGAAACTGGAAGTTTGGGTTTCCTTACATAGTATTTGTTCTTTCTATTTGGAATCTGAGGTGGATGCTGCTGTATTTGGGCTAGTCACTGTCCTGTCCTCTGGCCAGGAAGCAGCTGACAAAGCCCCATCATTATTATTGGTGATAATGAGAAGACCATTCAAAACTGCTGAGAAGATTCTGGAAATAGAACTATAAGTTGCATTTCTTGAATCTACCCTTGCACTTAAAAAAGTCCACAAGGAATATTTTAAAAGCTTCTTTAGCTGTCATGTCATGCCTTATACTTTATCTTTGAAAAGAGCCATTTGAGGCTTTTAGGGATCTCTATCCAGAGAATAGAGTGGTTTGAAAGAGAGGGAGTAGAGAGAAAGGTGCATTTAAATGAGCAACCATTATGTACAATGTTGGGTATTTTGCACGCATGGTTTTATTTCATCTTTTAAACAACCGTTGTCAAAGAACATTTGCACCAGACCAGTTAAAATAGCTGTAGGGTAAGTAAAGTATAAGGCTTTTCTGCCCTCCCACCATTAGGGTTGATGATGGATCCCTGCGTTCCTGAGTGCATGCCTGATGGCAGGCACCTGGAGTGGGGTGTGGGTATGCTTGGGTGGGTGCGCCTGGGCTGGGAGACTGTACTTGTGCGGGCGACGTCACAGGGACTCCAGAAGACCAGACCTGAGCAGAATCACCAGCAGAGAACAAGGCCACGAGAGAATGCCGGAGAGCCCAGAAAGAGTGAAATTCGCTGGGGCCTAGGAGCCTCCTGGCAGCCTTCTGCTCCCCGAGCACCTCTGCCTGCCATGTACCTGGTAAACTCAATAAAAGCCTGCAAAAGCCACTGAGAGCTCCAGGACTCTCTCCTCCTTTACCCCATCTGCTCTGGTCATAGAGATCCTGCTCAGGTCCCATCCTGCCCCTACAATAGCCAAGGATGACTTTGTTCAAGATTGTTTTAAGATTGTTGCATTGGTCAAGATATACCCGTAGGGAGAATGACTAAAGGCGGCGCCTCAGAAACAAAAGGGAAGCTTTCAGTGCTGGGGTGCCCGTGTGGAAATGACTTTTAGGGCCGAGGTGAGGTTGGTCCCTGTGATTAGGCCATCTGTGTTTGTCAGTTGCTGTTTATTGAAGCTAGGCCCTCCCCTTCCCTCGAAGATTGGAGAGAGGGGAAGAGGCGTTCTCTTTCTTGATGATTGATTTTATAGGCCTGACTCCCAGATTGAGAAAGACTTTACTGGGCTGTAAAGCCTGGGAGAGGCTGGGAGAAAAATTATATCTCAAAGGAGCTGGGAAAACATTTCTAGTTTAGGGCTTTCTAAGTCAATGTGCAGAGAAAAGGGAGGTCAAAGCCCTATCAGGAGGAAACCTCCTGAAGTTTAGTTGGGGGAACAGCTGAGGAGAACTTGAAGGGGGCTTCATCCTCTTTAACAAAGGTGTTAATTGTTGTTACTAAGAGACCGGGCTTGGATAAGTTGAGTTTACTTGCCCTGCATCTCCCAGAGGTGTGGCAGAGTTGTGACCTTGTAAAGCAACCAACCCATTCTGAGCAGGTTTATAAACGGTTCTAGCAGCCACATGCTCTTCGCCGTGGTTTGTAGTCGCTCCAACACTCCTCCGTACACTCCACTCCTCCACCCTTAACACCGCACTACCACCACACCGCACTCTGCTGCACCACCCTTATATTATCAGTCTTTTAGCGCAGGTGTACCCACTTCAGGTGCCCGCCATCAGGCATGCACCCAGGATCACAGGGCTCTCTCATCTATCCTGATGGCGGAAGGGCAGAAAAGCCTGATACCTTTTACCTTACCCTACAGTCCACCCCCTCAGGGTTTTCTGCCACATAGTCTACGTATGTACAATTTTTTTAAGCAAACATAAACAGTGCAGCCCTGGACCACAAAAGCAAACACACCACAAAATGACTAAACTTAATTTTCCTAGGGGCGGAAGGACAGAGAAGTTACTGGTACCAGCAATGGGAGATCCCTCCCATCGGGCAATATACATGCCAATTTGGCATCCGAAGACAATATTGTTGCTGGCATCAGTGGCCTTCCAGGGCGTGAGTACCACACTCGCTTTGCCAGTGAAGAGGCATCAGTGGGTTCTACATGCAGCAGGAGTGGAGAGCTCATAATGGGCCACAGAGTTATTACAAATGTCCCCTTGAGGATTGCCTGCTGATCTGTTACTCCAGGGTGGGTAACACGCACCCGTGGCGGCCACTGAGCACTCACCCATGGTTTTATCTGTAAATTGGCCTCCAGGCCACGACCCCAAGGGGCTATCAGAGCCACCCACCGCATGTGGGGAGCCTTCACTGTCCAGGGCCATTCCCAGTCCACAGTCTGCCCTGGGTCCACTCCAGTTGGGGCTGGCAATAGGATGTTGCCCTGCTGTCCAAGTCCCGGTTTTAATAAGATGTCTGACGTCTTTATTTGTAATTGGATGGGAGCAGCGGCACGATGTAGCAATGCCTCCACTGGAGCCAGGCCGCCTCTCCTGCTCCTCTCATTCAATGTCTGCAACACCTCCCAGAGACGTCGGCTCCACCCGGCCAGCGTCTGAGTGGGGGCAGTGGCTCTTAGTCCTTGCTTCAGTAGGCCATTATACCTCTCTATAATCCCTGCAGCTTTGGGATTATAGGGAGTGTGAAACTTCCATTCAACACCCATGTTCTTGGCCCACTGCTGCACCCGGGCTCCTGTAAAATGAGTCCCTTGATCGCTCTCCACTACCAGCGGACGTCCATATGCAGCACATAGGCGTGCCAGTGCTGCCAAAACTGCCTTTTGGTCCGCATGTGGAGCAGGGTAAGCTGCCAATAACCCGGTAGCAGTGTCCACACAGGTGACAGCATACTGTTGTCCATCGGAGCGAGGTAGTGGTCCAATGATGTCAATCTGCCAGCGTGTCAGGGGTACCTGCCCCCGCAACACCTGGCCTGTAGATGCAAAAGGTCTCCGGGGGTAAGTCCTAGAACATACTACACATGTTTCACATGCAGTCTGGATTTCTTTTAAAGTTACAGGTAGACCCCAGGCACGTACAGTGGCCCACATTGTCTTCTGCCCTGCGTGGAGCAAGCGTCTGTGTAGCCACTGTGCAACATCCCGCCCTGGAGCAGTTTCAAGCCATCGAACCCGGGCTAGGGTATCTGCCTCATCATTGCCTGGTGAGGCTAATGGGGCATGTCCTGTGACATGATAAACAGTCACCTGCTTCTGATGCCCCAGATCCCATAGATCTTTCCATAGGGCCTGGCCCCACAATGGCCGATGCATAACTGTCCAGTCATTTAAATTCCATGTGGAAATCCACAGTGTCAGACCCCTGTACACAGCCCAACTGTCAGTACAGATTACTACAGGGGAAGGCTCATGGGCCACCACCATCCATACTGCTCGCAGTTCAGCCCATTGGCTGCTCTGTCCCGTCCCGGTTTCGAACCAGATATTGTCTGTTTCTGGGTGTACAGCCACCGCTGTCCAAGAGGCTGGCTGGCCCCGGCTGGAGCCATCTGTATACCAGGCCTCTGCTGGAATCGGTGCTCGACTCTCCTTGTAGGGACTAGCTTCAGGTTCGGCTTCTATACAGGCTTCTGAATTTGGTTCCATACTAGTATATGTCACAGGACCAAGAACCTCCTGCAACTCCACCCTTAAGGGGCTAGTTGACAGGGTGCAGCGCTGTTCTAAGTATGCCCCCCACTTCGCCAAAGTGGGCGTTTGAGCAGTGCCACTATGGGGCTTTGTTGTCCAGTCCCGTACCCATCCAGCTATTGGGTAAGTGGTTCTCACTGAGACAGGGGCTGTGGCAGTTATACTTTCTGTGGCTAGTAAGGCTGCATATACCGCAGCTAACTGTTTCTCAATTAAGGAGTACCTAACCTCAGCCCCCTTCCAGAGTTGGGACCAGAACCCAATAGGCTGTCGTAGCCTCTCTGATTTCTGCCAGAGTCCCCACCCGAACCCTTCCTGAGTAACATGTACATCGAGCTCACAGGGTCGGGCTGGGTCAAAAACCTGCAAGGCCTGAGCAGTCTTTATAGTTCGTTTGGCCGTGGCAAATGCTGTGTCTGCCTCAGCTGACCAATCCCACCTGGCTCCCTTTCGTATTAACATATACAAGGGCCGTAAGAGCTGGGCCATGTGAGGTATAAATGCCCTCCAGTAACCCAGCAGACCCAGAAAGGCTTGCAGCTGCTTCACTGTGGTTGGAGTGGGGTAAGCTTGAACTTTATCTATCACAGCTTCAGGGATAACCTTTGTCTTACCCGACCAAACAACTCCCAGGAACTTAACTGACAGTCCAGGCCCCTGCAGTTTGCTTTCGTTGATTGCCCAGCCGCATGTTTTCAGGTGTGTTAATAAGAGAGGTACTGCCTTTTCCAGATCTGTAAGAGAGTCACTTGTCAATAAAATATCATCAATATAATGGTATAAACGCACTGAAGATGGCCTTTCCCACCGGGCCAAATCTGCTGCCACCAGCCCATGACACAGAGTCGGGCTGTGCAGGTATCCCTGTGGCAGCACAGTGAATGTCCACTGCCGGCCTTCCCAGGTGAAGGCGAATTGGTCTTGACTTCCTGGGGCTATATCTATGGAAAAAAAAGCATTTGCCAGATCAGCTACAAAATGGTACATTCCTAGCTCGTGGCTCAGACGATCCATCAAATCTGCCACTGAAGGCACTGCAGCATGCAAGGGGGGAACTACCTTATTCAATTCACGATAATCTACTGTCATGCGCCAAGAGCCATCGGGCTTCTTCACCGGCCACACTGGCGAATTGTAGGGGCTGTGGGCAGTACGCACAATGCCCACTTTCTCCAGCTCTGATATTGTGCCTGTAATTTCTTTGTAGCCTCCGGGCAACCGATATTGCTTGGTATTAGTCACTCGCCTAGGGACTGGCAGTTGTAGGGGCAGATGCTTAGCATGTCCTCTCACCACTGCCTTTACCACGCGCACTCTAAGGCGAAACTCTCCGATTGTGGTTTCTAGCCATAAGCCACGTAGTACATCCACCCCCAGGATGTACTCCGGGATGGGCGATACATACACTTTATACTCTTTAGGGGGTAATCGCCCAATCCCCAGAGATAGTTTTACTGCTGTCACCTTGACACTCTGGCCTCCATAGCCATCAATATAACAAGTAGACCCATGAAATCTTTCCGGATTTCCATAGAGCAGAGTACATTCTGCTCCTGTGTCTACTAGCGCTAAAACCCTTTGTACGTTAGTCGGGGACCAGTGAATGGCAAGCTCCACATGTGGCCTCCGGTCCCCGCCCGTCCCCTGTGGACGGGTTCCTTGGCCCTCACCCTATTCAAAGGATATCAGGCCATCACCCGAGGACGGGGCTGGCAGCAAGTGGTCTTCCAGCCGCAGGGCGCGTGCCTGAGGCCTGGGGTTTCCAGGCTCCCCTTGAGCAGCAGTCCTTCTCATGGGTGTGAACCTCTGGTCTTCTCGCAGCTGCTGCCATAATTCCAATAAATATGCATTGGGCTGTGCGTCTATTTTAGTGCTATCTACGCCTGCTCTTATTAAATCCATCCACATTTGTTTACGGGTGACTTTTATAGGTTCTGTGATGCCAAGAGGCCTCCTTGCCCTCCTTGGCATTCCTTTTGACCTTTCTGAAACTACCCGTATTCCTTTCTGAGAGCGCCGGCTCTCAACTTCTCCCAAGCTGGCTATCATGGTGGTGACGTCATGTATCTGACGTCCCACATAGGGTGCTAGTACTGCCATGAGGGATCCAAATGTAGAGGAGGGGGCATCCTTTAATACCAAGTCTCTCATTCCTGCTGTGAAACGCTCGTCGTCAGGACCACGCGTATTCACATTAAACATGGCCTGCCGCATCCCCAATTCCCGAAGTACCTGCACCAGCTCGGCGTACGTCTGCCATCCGCTTACTGTCTCCGGCACATCTCCCGCATCAGCCCATACTGTCCGTATGGCAGCCATTATCCACTCCAGGAGGGTGTGGTCGCCCTGGCCATACCGCCGGCTGTTCTGCAGCCTCTGTCGCAAGGATGGGTGTGAAGTCACGGAGGCCAGTCTCTCCATCTCTTGAGCCGTGCAAATAATCCCATCCACCCCCAGGTCCCATAAACGTAGCAGCCAGGCTGCCAAGGGTTCCCCTGGTTTCTGGCGGAACTGTTTGCCCAAGTCCACCAGTTCCGCCTGGGTGTAAGGTCTGTAGGTAGTAAATTCCGTCATCTGTGGTGGTCCCGCTGCCTGACCCCCTGGGGCCATGGGTCGCTGCCGCTTCATTTTCTGAGTCACCACCTTTTACCTTACCCTACAGACCTGAATATTATTCTGATCTCCTCCAAAACCTTGAACCTCCCCATATGTTGCTGCTTTATACAAAACCCAAGGAGAGAACACTGATCACAGAGGAGGAAGCTTCAAGGAGTGAATTTTTAATTATTTTATTTTTTTAGCTTTATTTATTTATAAAAGAATGGGGGTACAGGTCAGAGGCACAGGAGGGTTAGAGAATTCACGAGAGACAGCGCAGGGAGCAGAACAGGCAGATGGACCGAAAGCACTGCTGAGGGGAGCAGTGGGCGAGACAGGAGAGGTCTGCCACACCATGTGGGTAGCTCCCTGGCCTGCTGGGAATCAAACATGCACTGCAGAGGCTGCGGACAGCATCACAGTGTGGTGTTCAACCTGCTGCTCCTAAAGTTCCTAAAGTTCTCCACTCCTGTAGGGAAAAAAATATCTCTAAAGAACTGTTGTTCATGTAAAACTGTTGCAGGCCACCTGGTCTATATATTTCGTGAATGTGTCATTGACTTGAAAACAGAGGCATCTTTGGGGCAAGAACCATCTATTATGTCCCTTAGGTTGAATAAAACCTTAGTATGAATTGCAAATTATTCTTTTGGGATATTTGTCAAACTGCTTTAGGAAATTTCCATCTTTCTTTCTTAAATGAAAGCATGGGTTTGTAGTCCTTAGAGTTCAGGCATCACTTTTGGCACAACGAAGGCAGAAACAAGATAAGTTAAAGAAAATAACATCAACTTTGATTACAGAGGAGTTTTTTTTAATTGAAATCTTAATATAAGGTATTTATTGAAATAAGGTATCAAGAAGTTGTTGGGTTGCATTTTGGAATTAAACTTTGGTGCATGTGTAGTGATCAGCCCAGGGGGTCTGAAGACTTCTTCCAGTTTGGTTCAGTGATTGGTTTTTAGCTTCTATGAATGAAAGTAAATGTATGTGGCTTGTTTTGTTTTTGTTTTTTTCCAGAGTCAAATGTTAACATTTCGCATTTAATTATATTAGTCTTGATTTTTAATTTATTATGTGAAAACCACCTATTTTTTCAACAATTCTACTGACAGCGCTCCCTCCTAGTAGAATTTCTTTGAATTTCATAACCATCGGGTTAACCCGTCACCTTTCACACTCATATATTTGCTGTAAGTAAACTTGTCTGTTGTTCTTTATTCCTTGCTTTGAATGTTAGAATGTATGAAAGACAAAACTCTTTTTTGAGGGGGCGTGGGCATAATGAATGCATGTAAAGCTTAGAAAATTCCAATCAAATGCTCTGGACTTGGCCATCACGTATTTATCTCAACTTTTCAACAGAATGGTGATAACTTGCTTTTCTTATCTCAAAAGTGTCATTCTCTTATAATAGCACTAATGAGCTCCTGGTTGGATTTGAATTGTCAGGAAATTATTTCCTTAGGATGCCTTGAATGAAATTATCTGAAAACATCTCTGGTGAATATGCTAATATTCTAGTAAATCTCAGACAGGAAAAACTGAAAATTTGTTATTATTGTAGAGGAAATAAAATGGAAAATGTAAAGGGACACTGCTATTTTATGAGGTACAAGAATCCATTCTCAAGTACTGTGAATACTGAAGGAAAGATTATTGTGGGTTGTATTAAGCTTCTCTATTTCTGAGGGAGACCAGAATTGAACTAAATGTACATACCACCTTCAATTTTTTTAAGAGTTTCAGAAAATAGAATTGAAGAAGGTGCCTAGACATTGTCAGACACCTTAAAGTTAGCATTTAGTTATAATGGTATCCTCAGGCCTCTTAACTGATCATCTACAAGTGATGCCAATACGTGCAGCAAGATGTTACAGGAAAGAATTTTATCATTGTTCAAAATATCTTCTGCATTTATTTTTGATCTTTGGCGTTCATTTTAAAGATCCTTATAATTATATCTAAACTTATATATGATCGTTTCTTCTAGAAAAAATTCTACTGAAACAATTTGTATTAACACAAAAAATTCACAATCAACCCCTTTAATCTTACTTAGCTCAGTACTTCAAAATGGACAATGACCTGATTAAACATTCGTTTGGGTGTTGGTTTGTTTTCAAATTCATAGCAGTTTTTTTACAAGTTGATTTATTTGAAGGTTTTGAAATTCTAATATGTTTGTTCTTCTAAAAAAAAAATACCAATTGAGAACCAGACCAGCTATCTTGAAATAAAGATGTTGTTTCTTCTGTGATTCTGAAGCCGAAATTACAGTTCCCTGAAGGCACATTGCGTGTACAGCTTTATTCTTTCAGTGACTCCCTCAGATGAACTATAGAATTCCTAGACTTTCAAGAAGAATAAATATTTCAAAAGTAAACAGAGAATAAATCACTCAGTGAATTGTAGAGGGGTGGGATATCACTTACTTGGGTAGTAGCTCATTTTAATCCTCTCTAGTCCATCTGCATCCAATTCCGGGTAGTATTGATCTGTCCTGGAGCTATAAGAAATCTTAAGGGTGGGCCTCCCCGGTGGCGCAGCGGTTGAGCGCTGGGTTGCGAAGCTGCCCGCAGCCTCTGCGGCACCGGTTCGATCCCCGGCTGCTCCCCGGCCACCAGAGGAGGGTCCCACATGGCCGCAGACCTCTCCTGCCGCCCGCTGCTCCCCTCAGCAGTGTACTTCGGTCCTTCTGCCTGTTCTGCTCCCCGCTCTGGCTCTGGTGAATTCTCTCACCCTCCCACGCTTCTGACTGTACCCAGTGCATGTGTAAACGAAACAAAACGAACAAACAAACAAATAAATAAATAAAAAACATGCCTCTATTAAAAAAAAAAAAAAAAAATCTTAAGGGTAAGGAAGGATTTCTGCTTGTCCCTAATTATTAAGCAAGGCTCAGTATTGTGCTCCTTCAAGGCATATAAATAGTTATTTTAAAATTTAAAGATTATTTCAGCCAAATTCTCTGCTCAACATGAAGAACTGAACCCAGGACTCTTTCAGTTAAGTGTATATTGCAATATAGCTGCTTTTCCTCAGTACTGAGAAAGGGGAATGTCAGTCAGATATGGAATTTGATGCAGCATGTTGAAGGCCAGTATAGAATTGTCTCGAGTCCTACTAACTAATACTCAGTGCGAAGTGAAGGTAAGCCAGGTTCTTTTTTTTTCATTCCCTGACCTGTCTGTGTGTGACTGAGCAAGGTGTCAAAACTCAGTTGTAATGAGGGAGCAGGCTGATGTAAAAGAAGGTGGATATTTGTGAAAGAGGAAGGCAATAGAAATGGTGATCAGGTCCTTTTGAAGATTGTCATGAACCATGGACAGTCTGGCCTTCAGAACTCTTTCCCACTTAGCATCACAGGAGTCCAACTATCCCAACATTCTGCATTACATAGAATTTACTTAAAAGTTACGGTATATATTTAGGATTTCCTCTTAAACTTATTTGGCTAGATTAACTGATGTCGTTGACAATTATCTAGAATGTCTTCATCATGTAAGTGTCATAATCAGAAATACATAGGAATTTTTGCCAAGTGAGAAAATTTCTTCCAATGCAAGAAGTTTTATAAGATGTAATTCATCTAAATTCATAGTAAACTCATCTAAATTAAGATGAATGAATATGAATGTGGCGTGAATGAATCACGGTTCCTGGAATGTGTCTCTATCAGAAATTGTGTTGAGACCTGAAGGTGAGGAAGATGGAACGGTTCATATACACAGAAATTTCCAATCCAACAATAACTTCTGTAACTATTTCACCATTCTTGGATAACTTTTTGATCATTTTACTAAATTTCTTGCTGCACTAATAATTTAGCATAGCTTATCTATCATAAAATTAATGGGTCAAAGTCATGAATATTTAAGTTACAATTACTTATTAGCTCCTTCACTTTTATATAAGAGCTGTAACTATTGGGCCTCCCTGGTGGCCTAGTGGTTAAGGCTTAGCGCTGCCACCTCGAAGGCCTGAGTTCGATTCCTGGCCTGTGAGCTAACGCTCATATGGTGCAGCAGACCTCTGCTGTCATGTCTGCTGCTCCCCTTAGCAGTGTATTTCAGTAGATGTACCCATTCCACTTCCCACACCGTCTCTGGTTAATCCTCTCACCCCCCACTCTGGCCTACACCCCAGTTCTTCTATGCATAAATAAACAAAATCTTTTTTAAGAAAGAACTGTAACTATTGACAGATTTATTTTTAAATGTTTAGCCAGAGGAAAAAAGTGTATTTTAAGGAAAAATTATGGTCATGGATATTTTATTTCTGGTCAAACCATACTGATTTCTTCTGCTTGATCATTTATGTTTGAACTTTCTGAGGGAACTCATGGGTAGCCTGACCAAGAAAATAATGATTTGATTAATAAATTTATGTGGGATAGATTTGCATAGAAATCACAAAGCTGTTTCTTAACTTGTATATTTTCAATTTTCTACTTAGCCTCTGGCTGCAAACAAAATTGCAGTGCTGTCTGTCATGCATAAGCGCACTTTGCACTTGGTAATCTAGACAGAGGATGACATTTGACTTAAAAAGAAAGGGGTCTGACTTGAGCAGTGTGCAGTATTTCCTTTGTGAAGAACTTGGCATAACACCTTCCCTCACTTTGTGCTCTCTGTGACTCTGTGCTCTTTATAAAGCAGCATTTGAAAAATCAGCCATGCTATTTAGAATCAAGAGAAACTCATTAAATTTGAATGTCAGAAAGAAAATTTTATGAACAACTTTAATGTTAAGAAAGTGTTACAGGCAACTTCAATGTTTTATCCTTTAATATCCAAGCCCAGAGAGAAATATTAAATAAGGCTTGCTCTGTGCATTTAACTTGTGCCTTACATTCAGTAGTCAAATTCAGAGTAACAGTAATTGAATACCTACTTTTTCCCTTGTCCAGACTAGAAATGTATTGCTCATTACTCAAAAGTTCAGTGTCTTGTGAATTCACATCATCTCGATCATTTATTGCAGTTGTGAAAACTTAACAGTATTGTAAGCTAATGTTGCCTGTAGTATTCCAGAAATCCTATAAAATGGTTCTTCAGCTAATAGATGAAAAGGAAAAATAATAAACTAATTTTGTACTAAAATTTTTGTCTGATGTTCACATATCACAATTCATTGTTTGACATATTTAAGTGAAAATACCTGTGTTGCAGAGGAGACCTTTAACTGAAAATATCAGAAAAGCCTAACAAATCAAACTTGATAAAAATTCATACCAAGAAGACACTTGGCTCCAGGGATGGTGATTCAAAAACTAAATAAGTAAGAAATCAGTGTTTTGTTTTTCTACCCTTTTGTGTTTCTGGCAAACTCCCTTTGTGCTTGCTAAACCATCTCCACAGTTCATAGACTTCACATGCAGGCTCAAACAGCACCAAAGAAGGACAATAGTCCTTGATTCCTGGTAAGGTTTAGAAAAAATCTTTTCCAGAAGTTGCCAAAAAGCCTCTCCTGACTTCTCATCAAATAACATTGTGTCTAATACTTATGTAAGTCAGTCTCCAGGAACAGGAAAGACAATGTTTAGCTACAACCATGGCTTATTATGGGGTCAGGAAATATATTACCCACTCCCCTGGATTACTGTGTATTTGGGAGTGTCCCTAGAATAGAATCAGGACTATAAGAAATTACAGGGATTCAGCCATTTGGCTTTGGTAGGCAACAGATACCACCTCCTGGCTGGATCATGGTCCTGAAGTTTTTTTATGTTCGAGTGTGGGAAACTAATAAGGCAATAAAAGGTTGTAAACAGCACCACAGCACACACCACTAATAAAAGTGTGCACAGCATGTTACAGGTTATGAAGCAATTAGAGGGGAGAAAAGAAGTGGCTGCAGCCTAGGGAACCAGAGGACAAATAGGAATGCTTTGTGATTACTAGTGTAATTTAGGGAAAATGTCATGATTTTCCATGTTTAGTACCTCAAGTTTTGACAAATTGTGAAGGGCATCTTAAAGATTTTGGTTGTTGCTTCAGCTTTAGTAGAGCTTTAATTTTCAAATGAGTTGTAGTAATTATACACTGTTTTGTTGATAATATGTCTACAACTAAAGTGAAGCTTCATTATGTCTCTAGGCTTCCTTATTTCAGACCTGGTGAGTTTTATTGACCAGCAGTAATGACAAGGATGATCAATGACTACAATCTTATAAATAGATGTGGTGGTTGTGTTGGTTTGAATGTAAGCGATGCCAGATGGATTACAGGAAATACTTTATTATGAACATTTGTATTGGCACAGTAAATATCATTAAGCATTACACAATAAAATAAACTCCATCAAGGTAACTGTCAATGACACTGTCACCTAAGTAGCAAAACATGTGTAGCCTTTTTCATTTTATAAGCATAGTGGGGTAGTTAGAGGGAGTGGGAGAGACAGGGTTAGAGTCAATGATGACATTTTGGAGTTGCTGATAGGAACTTTTTTTATGCTCATTAAATCCATTTGCAAGTAGTACTATGATCTGAGGCATATTGTACAACAGCAACCGAAAGAGCCAGTTATTGTCTGATGCAATGTGTGCTCCCCATACTAGGCGAGACTAAGAAAATAGCATGACTGTTATCAGAGGAGAATTTTACATAGTTAACAACTTTCTATTCCTGGAAATGTTCTGATAACAAAGTTATCATGTTCATTGGTGAAATTATTTTGTCCTGATCAACTATGTGAATTTGTTCAGTGAAAATGACCTATCTGCTTTCTGATTGATTTAGAATTCTTAAAAGACTGTATAAAATTTATGTACAATGAAATATTTACCATGTCTTGCTTTAGTTCAAATGAAGTCATGGAATATAATAACTAGAATTGCTGTGGTTGAGAAAGAAGTGAAAAGATGGTATTTTCAAGCTAAAACTTGAAGTCATTGAGAGACTGCCATGCAGTTAGGTGCATTCAGAGCTTCGGAGTCAAGTATGAAGCCCTTGAGAAGAGAGATTTCTTGAAGTGCTTACAGAAGAATGAGGAGCCCAGTGTTCCAAACTGGTGGGAGCAGATAATGGCAGGAAGCCAGAGCTTGTGGGATGTTTTAACCCTTTGTAATATCTTGGGGCAAAGTGGCATGATCTGACTTTTAGTTTTAAAAATAATTACTGTGGCTGCTACGTTGAGAAAGAATGCTCTGGCGAAAGAACAAAAAACTGGAAGAGCAATTGGATGATCATTGCAAATGTCCATACAAAACACAGCTGATAACATTGGAAGTGAACAAGGGTCAGAATTCTGCTCGAGCCAATTCCTGGTCCATGGCAGGCAAAGAGAAGCCTCTGACATGATCATTTCTGTGAAGTTTGGGGTTAAGCTTTGTGAACAATACAGGAAGCTGAAGTAAGTTAAGGTGTGGAAAGATATATTGTGTTTCTGTGATGTAACGTAAGAGGAGTGGAGTCCGCAGCCAGAATGCTGGTGGTTAAGCATTTATTAAATGCTTTGTGGGAAATACTCTTAATATACACTTTGTCTTTTAGTCATTTAATGTATTTGAAGGTGCTCAGTTTTTCTTCTCTTTGAAACTAATGGTAAATTCTAGTGTAAAAAATATGAAATCATTAAAATTCTGGTAAATGAGCTCAAGAAAGTTCCAGATATCTAGACTGTATAGAAAACCCAAAATTGCAACAATCAGAGGCAATCATTTCTTGGTTAAGATGATCAGCTCTACAGCCAACTTTTATCACCATACCTGCCTCTTTCACATACTGACTTTGAGAACTTAAATGAGTTCCTTAGCCACATTTTCTCCACATTTGTGCCTCCCCCCACACCCTTGCTCTTAATACATTATATGTCTTCCCTCTGTCAAACCCTGCACTGACCACTTTCCCCCAGCTGCCCAGGGAGGTGCAAGAAAATGTCATGCAGAGGAGGCAATGGAGAAAGAACACTTCACATGGTCAGAACCCCATGGCCTCTGAATGGGAAAAGCCAGAATATCATAAGAAAGAGCTGTTGCTTCAGAGGAGAGTTCCTGGCATAACCCACATGATGAGGCTCCCCAGTGCAGTCCCAGTGGAAGCCCCAGAGCCAGCCACCCCTACCATGGCAACCCCAGCCCGTGTGAATTTAGCTGCTGTGTTAATATCCCTTGAAATGATAACGGTTTGGAAGATGTGCTGGAATAAGTGAGCTGAGGGTTGTGGGGCTGCCTGGTTGCTGAGACACTCTCATCTGTCAGTGTCTCTAGGGGTTTCAGCACCACAGCTGACTCAGGAGCGTGTGGAGACGAACTTAGCTTAAGCTTATATTTCCAAGAGGATGTAGCAGGAGAACTAATTCCAGTGCTCTTCGCTGCTTCTTACTCAGATATTCTGGGAAATAACAGTATATGTGTCATTAGCATTCTTTATCTGTCTATGTACACATGTGTGTTTGAGTGTTTACATGTGTAATATGCATTTCCTATACAACAGATGTTATAGGAACAAAGACCAGGCTAAGAGGGATTTCAAATGACACATTAGGGAAGGTAGGTGGAGGGCAGAGAGTATGGTTTGCAGTATCAAATAGATTGTTGTGCATGACTTCAGTGAGGGGATATTTTCCAGTTAAAACTTGAAGGGAGAGAGAGAGAGAGCAAAGACTATGCATTGGAGCAAAGAAAGTTTGTTCAATAAATGGTGCTGGGAAAACTGGGTCGCTACATGCAAAGAATGAAGCTTGACCACTACCTCACACCATACACAAAAATCAACTCAAAATGGATTAAAGAACTAGACATAAGACCTGAAACCATAAAATACATAGAAGGAAATATAGGCGAAACACTACGGGATTTGCACATCAAAGACATCTTTACAGACACATCACCCAAAGCAGTGATAGTGAAGGCAAAGATAAACAGCTGGGACTACATCAAGTTAAAGAGCTTCTGCACAGCAAAAGAGACAATAACCAAAACAAAGAGAAACCCCACCAACTGGGAGAACATTTTTGCACCCAACACTAATGATAAAGGACTGATCACAAAAATCTGCAAAGAGCTGATGAGACTCAGCAACAACAAAGAAAATAATCCAGTCAAAAAATGGGCAGAAGAGCTAAAAAGAAACTTCTCTGAAGAGGAAATGCAAATGGCCAACAGACATATGAAAAAATGTTCAACATCACTTGTAATCAGGGAAATGCAAATCAAAACTACCATGAGATACCATCTCACACCAGTGAGAATGGCACATATTAAAAAAACTAGCAACAACAAATGTTGGCGAGGATGTGGAGAAAAAGGAACTCTTGTGCACTGTTGGTGGGAGTGCAAACTGGTCCAACCACTATGGAGAGCTGTGTGGAGATTTCTGGACCTACTAAACATAGAGCTTCCATATGACCCAGCAATTCCACTCCTAGGTATTTACCCAAAGGACACAGAAACATCAATTCCAAAGAACACCTGCACCCCTATGTTTATAGCAGCACTGTTTACAATAGCTAAGCTTTGGAAACAACCCAAATGCCCAAAAATAGATGACTGGATCAAGAAGATGTGGTACATATATACCATGGAATATTACTCAGCATTCAAAAAAGATAAACACATGCAATTTGCAGCAACATGGATGGCGCTGGAAGGGATCATGCTCAGCGAAATAAGCCAAAAAGAAAAAGAAAAATACCGGATGGTCTCACTCATAGCAGGAATCTAGAAAACTTAAATAAGGGACCAGGAAAATGAATATAAGAAAGTGAAAATCAAAATCAACAAAAAACTATGAACCAGAGACACTTTTTGGGGGGTGAGGGGCGGGAGGGGAAGGATTGGGGTCAGAATGGGGCGTTTGCAATTGTATGGGGGAATATAAAAATAAAATTTATTATTAAAAAAAAAAAAACTTGAAGGGAGAGAACTGTGGCATGCAGTTAGGTGCATTCAGAGTTTCAGAGTAAGAGGGGTAAGCAAGTGTGAACCCCTCTGAGGAGGTGGAGTCCTTTGGGTGTTTATGTAAGTAATAGTGCTTGCCACATAGCACTTTTAGTTGCTTTATAAAGTCTTACCGAAATAACATTTAAATAACTATTAATTGTGTATCATATTGTTACTTCAAAGTAAAGGATGGAATAGCTTTTAAGATTCTATATAAACACATTTTGAATTGTCATAAAACTTTGCAGCGATACCCCCATTTTAAGTTTAATCTTGCAAAAACACTTTAAAAACAAGAGTTTTTAGAATGATATAAGGAATCAATCTAAGAAGAATTGGTCATTTTTAAAACAATTACAGTTTTCTACTTAACAGTTGATTAAATGATCTCCCTGATACACAGCTCAGTAACTGGTGTGTATGACACACTAAGTTTTGATTTGTTGATTTTCTAAGTAACCTCATTACAACTTGATTTGCACTATTACTGCCAATGAAATCTTCCTTTATGCAATGTAAAATTGGATTAACTTCTTCTGATTAGTGATTCTAGCAAGGAAAAGATGGAGTGAACCCTTGTGTTCTCTATGAAAAAGAATTTTCCTATGTAAACTAATAATGTAAGCGAGGTTTTGAGGACAGTAGCAAGATGATACATTTTAATAACTTTAATAACATAACTAGTATATGAATAATGAATAATACATTGATGTAAATATTTTTTGTATCCAATAAAGGAAATATTGCTGCACTTATGTTTATCAGGATAGGTTACTGACTTTAACATTAATGACAGAAAGTAATAGGTTTTGGTTTTTATATATCCTGAAATCCATGCTCTATTAGTCAAGTCTTGATCACAATTACATAGGATAAGTAGATTTACCTGAGCTTTTATGTTGCTTGCTATTCCAGGTCATGTGATAATTCTTTTATTCTGCCTTATACAGGATACCTTTATTGGTTAGGACTTTGTCTTTGAATGAAGGTTTCATTTGTAAATGTAGATATTCTCCTCCGAAATGGAATTTCTTGAGGCTGTTATTTTTTTCATTGCTTCATTGCATTGATTGTATTAAATACATATTTTTTTTTATTTTTCTGAGTATAAATTATTATAATTGGGAAACACATAAATCTTTATGCCCTTACCATAGATGGACTTCCCTAGTGTCATATCTCAGTGTATACTTAATATTTGTATAATTCCTTTAAACCAAGCGTGTAAAGGCGCCTCCCCTGGTGGCTCAGTGGTTGAGTGCTGGGCTGCGAAGCTGCCTGCGGCCTCTGCAGCGCTGGTTCGATCCCCGGCCACCGGCAAGGGTCCCACGTGGCGCGCCAACCTCTCCTGCTGTGCCCGCTGCTACCCTCAACAGTGTATTTCGTTGATCTGCCTGTTTTGCTCCCGGCTCTGACTCTGGTGGATTCTCTCACCCTCCTGAGCTTGTATAAATAAATAAGCAAATCTTTAAAAAACATAAATAAATAAACCAAGCATGTAAAGAAAACCTCCTACACATCAGATACTGTCCTCGACTTTCAGAATCCAGCAACGACTAATTGATGAGTTTCAGCCCCAGAAGAACCTGTATTCTGGTGAAGAGTAAAGGTAAAGAAAAATCAATAAATACCTGTACAATATAAAGTAACTAGCAAGCAATATTTCCCAAAAAAAGTTAAAATATATAGAGGAGCAGGTCATCCTTTTAAAGAAAACTACTGTTAAAAGATACTTGAGCAGAGAACCCAATAAAATTAGGGAACTAGGTTTTGTGCTATCTGGGGGATTTGGGATTTCAAGCACAGGAACAATGTATAAAGGCCCTGAAATGGGAGCCAGCCTTTGCTATTAGGTCACCAAAGAGACGCTTGGCTGAACATGAGTGAGGATCTAGGAATGGTGAGGAGTTAAGATCAAAGCAAGATTATGTTTTCCAATTAATGTCTGTCTATAGGACTGTGATCTCCTTAGGTTTTGTGCATGTGAATCATGTGTTTTCATTTTCTAGACTTAGCCCAGATTCTGGCATATACTAGGTTCAGTTACTATTTGTTGCATTCTAAAAACAACTGAGAATCAGGGTCTGATGGCCATTCAGATGTTTGACCAATCAGAGCAGAATGAACCAAATGGACAGAATGTTCAGGGACCTTCTGGTGTTTGATGTGGCTGAAAAGGAGTTTGGGTAGGAGACACAGCAAGAGAAAAGAAAGAGTGGGCATTTATAGAATATATATGTTGTATCTTAGCAGAATATGTTAGGTCTTCCCAGTCATACCAAGAACCTTCCATGGTATATTTAATATATATATATAATTTATTATACATAGATAATACATACATGTATATTCTGGAGGATACATGCATGTATTCTCCACAGTACAGACATGTATATTCTGCAGGTTATAATGGTATAAGTTTTTAATTGGGAAGTGGGAATCAGTCTGCTGATATTATGAAAGATGAAATAAAGGATACAGGTGGAAAGAAGTGTCAGATATGAAAGCAATATTAACATTGCAGAATCTGTGGTATAGCAAATGTATTATATATTGGGGGTTAAAGAGAGAAAGTGGTCCTTATGGATGCAGTTTTCTGAGTAGAGACATGATGTTGTAAGGTAATGGAGCATGGATCATGGAGATCAGATTCTGTGGATAGAAGAATGTTCATATAATTGGAATTGCTATTTATATGTCTGATTCACCTGGTTTATATTTAAGAAGAAAGGACTGTGTATTATACCACTCTGTCTTCCATTTCATCTGATAAGATGATTTGCACACATAATTTTCATTATATATTCATTTAGTATTTTGCACATTTTATTAGGTTTTGCACATTTTACTGAGAAAAGGGGAAAAATAAACTGTGACTGAAGTGGTGCATAATCTCCTCTTAGTTTTCTTTGAGAGTAAACAGATGATTACAATGAAGAGTCTTAGCACAGAAAAATGAATCTAGTTAACTGTTACTCTTTGTCATATTGTCCTTGAAAACAGATAATATGAAGATCCCCAGGTTTATTCCCTGATTTTATGTCACCAACAGATGGAAAAATCTCGAAAAAAGAAATGAATTGGGGCATGTTACATCAACTATTACCAAAAAAAATCAAAACCTAATGTACATTCTCAGTTTTTCAAAGTAAAATGGACTAAATATTTTTATTTTGCTAAAGAGGGTGATTTTCATCAGCAACCACTATTAAACCATCACTTGATTCCCTAGGCTAGTCTAATATTTATTTGCAATCATTCTGGCTGGTTTGTTAAATAATTCCTTTCTACTGATGCCAAATGTCTCTCTTTAGGGGAATTTGTCTTGATGGCTAGGTCATCTCTCCAAAATTATGATGTTGCTGTGTTCTCTTTCACAGAGCTATGAAATGAAAATAAGGAGCCATGAAATTAAAATGGTCAATATTATGCTCTTTAATATCATCATAAAAAGAAGTGCATGCAACCTCTCTTGTACCTAAATGCACTGTTTCCTTAGTATTTTATCTCACAATTAAGGGATTATATAATACCCCCAGAAATTCATTTTGTTCGAAACACCAGACATTCAGTTGCCTGAGACGTCCAGTAGCTCCAGCAACCTCACAGCCTGCCAGTAAACTTAATCAGATCATCTGGAGCCTGACCTACTGTGCGCTGTGCAGATCCTGCAGAGAGCAGAAACAAATTATGACATGATTGCTGTCCTTCACAGATGATGCTTAAAAATTTTATTGTTTTAATATTTAACACTTAAGTACTTAAAACTCAAAACTGTCACTATTTGAAGAAACTAGAGATAAAGGGTCGGATTAAAATTTATTTACACAAATTGATAGTGTATCCTCTGGTAAAGGTTAAAAAGCATTTCTAGTGTTTCCATTAATATTTTTCAGTATCCTGTATCATTTATAGTCATAGATATAGATACAAATTTCTCCAGACTGTGTGGGATATTATATGCATGCAAGAACTGGGGTGTGAGCCAGAAGTGTGGGGGTGGGGGTGGGGTAAGAGGATTCACCAGAGACAGAGTGGGGAGCAGCACAGGCAGATCCACCAAAATACACTGCTGAGGGGAGCAATGGGGCAGACAGGAGAGGTCTGCTGTGCCATGTGGGTTGCTCCCTGGCAGCCCTGGCAATAGCTTGACAGCGCTGTCTTTAACCCCTGCACCACCAGGGAGGCCCTTTTCACTTTCCTTTGGCACTTTCTATCTGTCCTATCAACTAAAAGCTTTTGCTACTGATTATTATAAGTTGGTAATATTTTATTTGAGTTTGTTTGCAGAACTTATGACAGATTTTTAGCTAATGCCTCTTATTAGCTAATGCCTTTTATAGCATTGAGGGGAAGTGTTCCTTTTTTATCTTTCCTATTTGACTAGGTCTCTTGATAGTAGAAAGGTTTATTTAAAAACTTCCTAATTACGCATATTTTCAACAGTAGCTCTAGACTGGTATATATAAGGCCTCTGGGTGCCCTATATCACTTTCACTCGCCCTTCACCAGCACTCGGGGTACCTGGCACCTTGGATCCTTACCTGGAATACTCAGAGGTCTGGTGATAATACCCTCCTCTTCTGGACTGTGAGCTACTTAAGGCAGGGATTATTTTTATTCTTCTGTGTGCTTAAGGCACTTTAAAAAATAATGGGCTAAGTTGATGTTCAGTGACTTACTCTTGAATGAAGGTGTGAGTCGATACGATAATGACAAGGCAGAGGAACACCTGTCAGCAGAGTGAGGTGTGACTCAAATCGTCCTGTGGTTTTTTTCCCCTTAATCCAGCCTCTGAGCCTGGAGAGCTGAGGTGAGGTTTAGTCCTCCTAGCCCACCATTTGGACACTATCTTGGGAAAGAGGGGGAAATTGTTATGCCAAACCTATGCCTTTGTTCTTAGCACTAAATTTGTTCATATTAGGTAATTAAAAGGTTGTGTTTTTTTTTTTTCACAGTTGAGTACTAAATATAGTGAATAAGAGAATGCAGTGGGTTTCATATGATCTTGGTACTTCTGCTGCTAATGCTTTGAATAGACAACACAAGGAAAATTGAAATGCAAATAGTTCTTCTTTGCTAAACAAAGAAAAGCCAGAACAAAGAATTATCTCCTTCAGATTCAAATAGTAGTAGTAATTATCAGTGGGTGTCAAGAAATCACAGTTGTGTTTTTCTTCTGAGTCTTCTGCAGCAGTGCAGCTGGAAGGTGAACATGAAGGCTGCTGCTTAAAAGTCATGTCTCCACAGCTTTCCTCAGTGCCCAAAATGTGTTGATTTTTAATTTTAAAGTTAAGAATCCTGTAGGTAAACAGATTGCAAAATGCTCACATCCTGTTCTTGGTGAATGGAAATGTCATGCCTCAGACTAAGACAGTTGTCTCCATCACTTACTGTTTTGACTCTTGATGTATCGTACTTGTTCTTACTGTACTTGTTTAATAGTGCAATAGTTTTATCTATTGTAACAGTTGACAGTGCTTTGGACAGGGTAGATAATCAAAGACTACTTGCTGTTGGTTTTAATCATTTGGGATGTAGGCTTCTCTCTTACCCTTTCTGCCTGACACTTTAGGGTGAAGGAACATTCTGTGCCGGGTGGTGAAATAACAGGACTGAATTCAGGACTGTGCATACTGAGAGGCCCTGTGAGACTGTCCCTGTGCAGGAGCTTTGGCACTAGTCTACAGGAAACAGCAAAATGACTTGCCCATATTCCACAGCTATCCTGTAAAACAGTTCTTCCTAGTAAATAGGACAGCTGCTTATCAACCCACTAAATTCCATCTTTGGCCCCAGAATACCATGAAAACTTCCTTTACCAGAGATCACCCGTGGCACCTTTATCTCTGAATCACCATGCTGACCTTGAATTTGTCACATTCCTTGAAGACCTCACCCATGTTTTCTTTACTTTTTTTTTTTAAAGATTTATTTATTTATGCATACAAGAACTGGCGTACAGGCCACAGATGTGGCGGGGGGGGGGGCGGATGTGGTGAGAGGATTCACCAGAGAGAGAGCGGGGAACAGAACAGGCAGACTGACGAAATACACTGCTGAGGGGAGCAGCGGGCGAGTCAGGAGAGGGTCTGCTGCACCATGTGGGTTTCTCCCTGGCTGGCCAGGGATGGAACTTGTGCTGCAGAGGCTGGGAAAACTTCGCGGTGCAGTGCTTAACTCCTTGCACCACAAGGGAGGCCCTTCTTTACTTTTTGACCTTCCTTCTTTCTTCTTTCCTGATGTTCTTTTCTCCTTGCCAAATGTGTCTGTTCTCCCAATATTTTATACTTGCCTCCTTTTGTCCCACATGTTGCCTACTTTACCAGGACACCTCTTGAAGATCTGGGGCTTCAAGTTCATATATACACCGAGGATCCCCAATTGCTGTGTTCAAAAGAATACTTTTGCCAGAGTTCCAAATGCATGTTAACCTGCCTAGTGCATAACTGCATTTGGTTGTCCTGCACGTCCTGTTGGAAAGGTCAACCCAATGTGTCTAACACAGAATTCACGCTCCTTTTCATAAACCTGCACCATTAGTATATTTTTGATACCTCTCACCCATACCACCCTGCAGACACGCTTTGTAGCAAGCCGTGAAGATACCATTTAAATGCAGTGAAGGTGTCATTATCTGTACAGTGAGTCTCACCTTTTCCTTGAAGAATGCTGTGAAGAGAGTCCAAAAGATTTGACAAATACTGCTTGGAAAATAATTCTGTTCTATGTTTCATATGCCCAAATAAAACTCAGACAATAGCAGTGTATGTTAAAATATGGAAACACAGAGGGCCTCCCTGCTGGCACAAGGGGTTAAGATGCAACCTATGAAGCTATCCGCAGCCACTGCAGCAAGAGTTTGATCCCCAGCAAGGGAGCTGACCCACATGGAGCAGCAGACCTCTCCTGTCCCACCCACTGCTCGCCTCAGCAGTGTATTTCAGTAGATCTGCCTGTTCTGTTCCCCACTCTGGTGAATCCTCTCACCCCCACACACCTCTGGCCTGTACCCCAGTTCTTGTATGCATAAATAAATAAATCCTTAAAAAATATGGAGACAGAGAAAAGAATAGGCTGATGAGTAGAGTGTTCCATGATTATTTTCATGACGTGATAAAAATTTTAAATATGCACAATGCATTCAAAAAATAGTAATGTGCATCCAATCTCTTAAAGATTAAACAAACAAGTTTATAATAAGACCCTGGAAATTGTCCAAATGTCTAAAAACAAAATTGGTTCCAGAAGCTATGGAATGTCTGCTCAGTGGCCTATCAGGCACCTGTTGATGGTGGCATGTCAGTGTTTATAATTAAACAACCCAAGAGGACACTATAATTACATTTGCTGTTTGGTCAAATTATGCATATCATAACTAGATTTGGAGGCTATTTTTTTTATATGTACACTTTTTCATTTTCTTACATCATTGTTCATTTTAGTCCAATATTTGATTTCTTCCCTCAGATGTAGTCCCCATAAATCTCCCTTCACCACATCATCCAGGATCCATCACTCTAGTCCCTTGTCACTTCCCTCCCCTGTTTTGACCCCTCTCCCTCCTCCTTCTCTGCTGTATTGAACACTAACTTTTTAATGACATTTGTAATTTGCTTTTGTAATTTAGAAAATTAATTAATCAAGTCACACTGGTCACAATGGAGTACTACTAGGCATTAAAAGCTTTTATGTATCGAAACAAAATATTTGGAGATAGTAACAATAAGAACTTTATTTTATTCAAAATGATTTTAACACTGGAGCCTGGAAGCATTTTGCATATAAGCAAGTGAAACACAAAAACAACAAAATGAGTTTTCCTCATTTTTCTTACTAACAAGGAGGGGATTTGTAAGTTATTAAGTTTTAAGAAGCAATTAGGAAGTAAGCTTAAGGGGATGTTTCTCCATTAATGGAAAATCACACCTGTTCAGATTATACTAAATTTCCATCCATTTCCCCTCTTTTAGCAATAAATGAAAGGGGATCATTGGGAATCAACTATGAACTTGTACTTTGCTGTTTTTTTTTTCCCTTGGAAATTCATGTTGACAGGTTGGAGAAGGCCATTTATTCAGACTCTATAGGGAACTCTTTATCTGTCTGTCAAACTGGATGGAATGTTTTTCTCCATTTTAACAACAGTGGCTGCCATCCAGGTGTTCAAGTGCTTTATTTTTAACATCATTTACTCTATTCTCACTATATTCTTGTAGTAACCATATATTACTATTAAATCATTTGTTGGTGATTATGTTTGAAGCCCACGTCTATTATCTGCAAATCTCACTGCAAAACGATAAGCCTTTACAGAGTGAGTAACTGAGCTTTAATCTGGTTCTCATAGAGCAAAGAATGCTTTAAATACCAGGTGTGCACTACGCAATTTATGCTTGTCCTCCACCTCCTTTAAGTCACTTCTTCATAACAGATACTTCAGACCTTTCTTTCCTTTTGTTGAAATCAGTGGGATTCCAGCAGCATCTTTTGCAGATTCATTGCTCATGATTAAATCCTATTGAGTTTGAAAGTGCTGCAATGTAAAACTTTCTCCAAGCTTCCTAGAATTTAGAGAAACCCATCTAGGGCAGAAAGATTTCAGCTTGTAAACGACTTCAGATAAGGACGTTCTTTTTATTTTTTCATACCCCCTGAAAAACAATATTTGTCATGAACATTGATTTAAAATTGGAGATTTCTGGATTTATACTCAGATTGTGTCTTCAGCTATGTGGTCTTAGATAACTATGTAAATCTCTCTGGGCCCTAGTCTCCTTGTCTGTGAAAGTGGCAGAACGAACATTTATTTTTACATGGCTTTGGGAATTGTAGAGAGCAGACACATGTAAGTATCTAGCACTGTGCCTAACAATTACAAGATCCTCACAAGTGGATTTTTGAATGTCTAGTATGTGGCCAACATGCACCCCGACAGATCTTGAAGCTGTTCATTTGTTGGGGTTTGTGTATCTGTTTGTTTACTGTCTTCCTCCCCTCCACAAAATTATAAGCTCCATGAAAACAATATCTTATTTTTTTCACACATGAATTTCTGATGGAATAAATGAATGAGTGAGGCATCATCTGATTTAAGTTTTAACCCTGCATCATGAATAACTTACATGATCTAAGTGGAAAGGATCAGTGGGTATTCTTCATGAAGAAGTACCACAAACCAAGAAAGGGAATGAGGGGTCTCTCTGGTGGCTCAAGGGGTTAAGCACAGGACTATGAAGCTATCCGCAGCCTCCGCAGCACAAGTTCGATCCCTGGCCAGGGAGCAACCCACATGGTGCTGCAGACCTCTCCTGACTCACCCACTGTTCCCTCAGCAGTGTATTTCACTCAATCTGCCTGTTCTGCTCTTGTCTCTGGTGAATCCTCTCACCTCCTGTGCCTCTGGCCTGTACCCCAGTTCTTGTGTGCATAAATAAATCTTTTTAAATAAGACAGGAAATGAGAAATAACATGGAATGTGGAGAAACTGCTCTGGCTTTGATATTGCTGTGTTGTGAAGGGTGCGGTGGATGTCATGGAGGGCTTTGCATGCTCTGCCAGGGCATGGCATTTATTCTGTAGTCTGGAGGTTTTCAACATCTGCTGTGTGGACTCAAGGAGTTCCTCAGAATTGCCAAGGAAGTAAGGTGGGGTTTTATCCTACAACCCCCATTCTCTCCCATTGCCCCTCTATATGGTGCCAAACAGAACTGTTTTTATTTCTATAATGCATTTGAGTAATAAATTATTCATTTCTAGAAATGATGTACTATTGTCCAGGTGACAAATGCTATTGTAAAGGTGACAGTGGAGTGTTTGGTGTAGGGGGATGCTATGGAAACCTTTGTATTTTTGTTAGGCCACCTCGGCAGCTCTCTAAAGTATGCATTTTACTATTTTTAAGGGTGGGGGAACAGAGTTAATATGGTACACTCAAGGTGCAAACACAACAGACAGAAATAGATTTAAATGTGAAGATGTGCAGCTTTTAAGGACATACGGACTGTGAAAGCCTTGTACAATATTTAGCAGTAGATGTTCAGCTAAAAGATTGATGAAGCTTTGGGAAATTTGTGAGTAGAAGACAGTTTTGAATGTCATTTGCTTAAAGGGCAAATGAGTAGATAAAAAGCTACCTCTGAAGGTTCACAAGAGAAGAGCCATAGACCAAGGAAGGATCCTTGGAATGATTGGCTTGTCAGAGACCAGGATGGGAAAAGTAGCCCAGCCAGGTGATAAAGAAGAGATTGTTACCAGTGTAGAAAGAAAGTAAGGAGAGTTTGAGGATGGTGGAAGCCCCGTCATGTGCAGTATAAGAATGGACACATGAGAGTGAACATGCACGATGTGTGGAGGATTTATCAAATAGGGAGTTAAAATTATAATTCATACATAGGAAACCCAAAATTATCATTTACCCTAAGGTATTTTCCCTCCTATATCAACTCAGCATCGTTTCTCATCATGTTTTTGGGAGACTTCTTGACTCTTTATTGCCTCTAGACTCACTTATACGTATCCTTATTCACACTGAAAATCATTCATATAGAGATTAGAGTTAATCCGTTTATCTTCTGTGAGGGTGTGATGATATCATTAAAGCTTAAATTGTACACTTGAACAGCATAGCATTAAATGTGAGAGCCCTTTAGCCAAATGTTTAGAGTGGCATTTAAGTTTCCCCACATTTGTGGGAAAGTTGAGCTAAAAGACAGTGTGTAATTCCATAGGACTCAGAGTTTAACAACAACTTCTATGCATGTGTCTGAAACACTGTTTCCCTTGACACATGGAGATCTGAGTAGTAACGTATACCTATAAATCGTCAATCAGTGTTACTGCAAAACAAAGTAATACAGGGCCTCCCCGGTGGCGCTGCGGTTGAGCGCTGGGTTGCGAAGCTGCCCGCAGCCTCTGCAGCGCCGGATCGATCCCCGGCTGCTCCCCGGCCTCCGGAGGAGGGTCCCACATGGCGTGCAGACCTCTCCTGCCGCCCGCTGCTCCCCTCAGCAGTGTACTTCGGTCCTTCTGCCTGCTCTGCTCCCCACTCTGGCTCTGGTGAATTCTCTCACCCTCCCGCACTTCTGACTGTACCCAGTGCTTGTATAAATAAAATAAATAAATCTTAAAGAAAAAAAAAGTAATACAGTTAATAAAGAAAGATAGTGATCTATATGGGTGGGAAATAGTTGTCTTTTGAAGTGGACAGAAGGCTGAAATGCATTATGAATTCTGAATACAGAGACCGAGTGTGCGGGGTGATCATTGTAAGTGTTCTTAAATACTCTTCAGCTATTGAATTTCTGATTATAATGGTTTAGGGCTGCATTCTAATTCAGGTCGGGGGCCTGCTGATGTTATGGTGTGTCTTGGATTTGCCATTTATCGACTCCTGCAAGCCAGTTGCAAACATCTTTTCTGAACTTCACATTCAGTGATGTTGATGGTTGACGGGCAAGCTAAGCCTCTCCAAGAGGTTGAGAACAGAACTCTCTAAGATTTGGCACCTTTGGCACATGAATTATTTCAAGCTGAGTTCAATTAGGTCTCTGAAAGCTTATGAGAAATTGTTACCACTCCCTTAACTACCTAAAAGAATGAAAATTGGGGGTTCTTACTCTGAATTAGGGTTATTACTAGACATAACTTTTCTATGTGGAGAAACCTACCTATATGGCAGGGCAAACATGTAATTACAGAGCATCTGGTGTTCTTCATATGAATCACCATCTTGTACAAAGCCCCCCCCAACCCTTTGAAGCCCCATTCTCTATCCTCATCCCAATACTTAACTCAAGATATATATACCCCAGATTCACCTCTTTCTTTGGGTTCTATTTGTGTTTAGATTCTATGTGTAGAATTTTTTTTTCCCTCACGGTCTTCTGTATGATAACAATTTGATTATTTGACCCCCAGGAGAAGAACCTGTAGGAGTAGGGGAAATTTTCTTTCCTCCTTGAAAATGTGATGTTTCTCACTTAACATGGCATAGTAGGAGTATTTCTCTCATGCAGCCCAGCAAAACTACACATTGGCATTTTTTTCTGGATTTTTACGAAGTTGCTAATGTGTTACCAGTGCATCACTGGAAGTTTGTCACTGACAGACGGGATAGATAAATGTGTTGGGGTGTATCTACTCCTTTAGTATGGCTTTTTATGCCCTAGTACACTGAAGCACCACTGTATAGGGCAAGTGTGTACATTCTTAATTTTCACAGCAAGGCAAGGCTGGGAATGAAAGCATATTATGCCATGAATGCTTAGACTCAATTCTGTCTCAACGACCACCTGTTCAAAACATCATGACATGTTAGCATGTGCAGGTTTATAAGCAACTTTGATCCTGCTGTTCCACTTCTGGATTGTTAGTGCATGACCAAGGGATACCTCGGGACCCCTAATTTGCACACCCTAAAGGTATCTGGCCATTCATGCAAAAGAAAAAGGGAGACTTAGTGTAAAAGAACTTTCATGGGATTGGTGTGTGTGGAGAGAGAGGAGAAAGGATATTAGATACCAGTAAATCATCCAAAATTTCCCATCCCCTCATGGATAAATGCCCTGCCAAACAGGTTGGCCCAACGCAGAGCTGCCAAGAACCAAAGACTTGCCACAAGTCTAAGGCACCTTCTACAGGGAACCATAGGAAAGGGGTGAAAGGAACAAGCAAGTTTAGGATGAAAGGAGCAAAATCAAAGTACAAATCAAGGCAAAGGCTGCCATTGTCAGCCTTCCCCAGTCTCTCCCTCACGTGTCTCCTCCAAGTCCTCTGAGTTCCTGGTGTAACTCCAAAGTCAGGAAGGGAAGGGCCCTTCTTCTGCAGATGTCTTCACTGCCTGTGTGTTATGTGGCGTCACATGGCCTCTCAGCTCCACCCATCATTAAGTCGGGCAGGGATCATGGTACCTCTCCCTTTTGTGGAAATGGCTCTGGAACATATTTCTGCCCATATTGCTAAAAACCTTTGAAATTTCTCACTTTGTGGCTTAATTAAGAAAGTCTAAAATCATGAACAGCATCAGACCTCTGCTCAGCTCTCTACACACTCTCATCATAACTTTGTTATAATGCAACTGGGAAGCATTTAGAGCTTTCAGACTTTAATTACCACAGAACCTTTGCAACACAGCTTTATTACCCAGTTTTCAAACTGATAAATAGGGTTCTGATGAGTATTTGATACCAGTTGTTTTCTTTCTATTTTTACTTTGTGGTGTTTTTAGCATATGTCTTGGTTTGAAAATAACATGGGGCCCCTAACCAAGTAAAGTGTTGTTGTTGGCTTTTTTCCCCAGTCTTTTGAATATGCTAAAGTATACCTAAACGTTACCTTTATTTTATTTTTTAAAAAGATTTATTTATTTATACAAGCCTGGGTACAGTCAGAAGCACAGGAGGGTGAGAGAATTCACCAGAGCCAGAGCGGGGAGCAGAGCAGGCAGAAGGATCGAAGTACACTGCTGAGGGGAGCAGCGGGATCAGCAGGAGAGGTCTGCGCACCATGTGGGACCCTCTCCAGTGGCCGGGGATTGAACCGGCGCTGCAGAGGCTGCGGGCAGCTTCACAGCCCAGCGCTCAACCGCTGCGTCACTAGGGAGGCCCAACGTTACCTTTATTTTAGTTCAACTTAGATCATCCTGTATTGAAAATAATGTGACTGGGGGTGTGGGGGTAAGAGTAGATTCTAATAATTCATTAATAAAATTATTTGACTCATTTCCTTTTATCTTCCAGTCTCCTCTTGATTTAATTTCCTAATTTCTCCTTTGTATATGTAGAGGGTTTTTTGGTGAACATCTAAGTGTAGCCACTAAAATACTTTATCCTTAGATTTTCTATTGAGAAATATTTTCCTCTCTGGCCATCTGTCCCTCAGTTTTCCCATTCATAAGTTTACTGTCCTTTAAAAATGTTAGATATTGATATTAGAGTATTTCAAGCACATGTATACTATTTCTTGGAATATGAATCAAGCACTTAATGGGGGTATTAGTTTTATTTTTATTTTTTTTAAATAACTACTTGAGGAAACAATGTTTTTCTCAGAGTATTTCTGACTGTCATTTTATGACTATAGAAATATCAAAAATTTTCATGTTAGAACATCATGAAAGTATTTAATGATCAAACTTGGTTCTAATCCTGGCTTTTCTCAATATTTGAAATCTACTATTTCCTTAAATTTGATGTTTGTTTAAGTTCTGTAGGGGAGGAATAATATTGTCCCTCTTGCCTTCTTGTTCGTGGCTGAGACCATCCCTTTTGAAAGACAAAAGGGAAAACAAAAAAGCTTTCAAGTAATAATGGACCTCTCCCATACATGGAGATAACCAGGGAAACTGAGTAAAATGCCTCAGCCATCATCTTAATACCTATCTTCAGCTTCAACTAACGATAAAAGATGTTGATGTGGTTGGGATGGCAGGGGAGTCCCCAGGCACAGAGGCTAGCAAGAAAGGCACACGCACCAAGGATGTGACTGTTCAGCGGATTTAAGGCCTTACATGTTCTAGTGATGGGGGTTTCTGTGGTAGCAATAACAAAAGTTCAATAAGAAAATATGAACTGAAAAAATAGAATTTCCAGAGATTTCTTCATCATTTTTTCCTGTTTCAAAGAGAGAGAGACTTTTACAAATGGCTATATCCTTGGTACATTCTGCTCTTCAGTTCTGAGATTCTTGCAAAGGAAAATAACAAGAACAAAAAAGCCTCTTTTTGAAGATAGAATAATTTATGTGCATTGAATTTTAAAATTGATCTGTTTTTATGCTTAGAAAATGTCTATTGTTTCAGGCAGTCCTTGGCTGCTTTAGCCTAGTTATAGGCAGCATAAAACCGACTTAATTACTTAAAATAGTTTAGAAAAGGAGGAGTAGGCAGTGTAACAACAGGTAAAAAGCCATTAGTCCCTTATTTAGGTTTGTAAATTCCTGCTATGAGCGAGACATCCGGTATTTTTCTTTTTCTTTCTGGCTTGTTTCACTGAGCATGATCCTTCTAGCTCTATCCCATGTTGCTGCAAATTGCTTGAGTTTATCTTTTTTGATTGCTGAGTAATATTCCATTGTTTATATGTACCACATCTTCTTGGTCCAGTCATCTATTTTTGGGCATTTGGGTTGTTTCTATAGCTTAGCTGTTGTAAATAGTGCTGCTATAAACATAGGGGTGCAGGTGCCTTTTGAATTAATGATCTGTGTCCTCTGTGTAAATACCTAGGAGTGGACCAGAAAATACTAATTATAATAAAGTAAAAATCAAAATCAACAAGCAATGTAAACCAGAGACACACTACCAGGGTAGGGGGGTGGGATTAGTGTCACAATAAGAGGGGTAGGGTTGTATGGGAATATATCCAAGATGAAATGCATACATTGTGCAAAATTGAAAAATGATGTTAAAATATATAAAATAAAATTAAAAAAAAAAACAAGAAAAAAGGCTAAGGGAAAAAAAGCCATTAGTTATGTTGTATTTCCTAATTCTGCAATTATTTGGGGTGACTTGATGGCATTGGAATTTCTATTGTTGTCTGGTTTCTGGTGGTTAGCTGATTGTACCTCTAAGATAAATTAGTTTTGGTGTAACATGAGGGCTTGGATCCATCGTGCTAACTTCCACTGGATGGGGTGATTCCACTTAAGACTTAAGCCAATTCTGTATAATTCCATTTATGATTA
>NW_023605051.1:0-28857 GCF_014898055.3 Talpa occidentalis
GGGGAAACAAGGCAGCAAGGAGACAGCAACTTGAGTCCACTTCCCTGGAGTGATGAGGCCCAGTTAGCCCCACCCTCCTAGGCACAGGTGTGCATACTTGCATGTGTACACACACACACACACACACACAACACACATGCACACACGTGTGCCCAGAACCACGTGTCTTCTACGTTAGCAAGATCAAGGCTGTACGTGATAGTGCAGAGGCCAATGTTGCAAAAAGCCTGCTCAGCTGTTTACCCTACACCCCCACAAATAGAAATTAAAAAATTAATGACAATTATTTTTGCTTAAGGCCCTCCTTAAAAGTGCATGTCACCACATTTACTAATTCATTAATTCTCATAGTGCCCAGTAGCCTAGTAATGAGGAACAGAAAGCAACATTTCCCATATTATAAAAGCCTTAAGATGACTTTGCTGTTGAGCAAATTTCTATCCTTAAATCCAAACACCATGGAATCTTCCTATAATCCTATTCACTATAGAGCCAATGAATGCTTGATCTGATAGAGCAGTGATTCAATAGGAGGTGGTTTTGCTGTCCCAGAGACTATTGGCGATGCAAGGAATATATTCATTTCCACAACTGGGAAGGAGTGCTATCAGCTGTGTGGGTAGAGCTCAGGAATTCCGCTCCACTCCCATAAAGCACGATAACCACCCCTACAGAACCATCTGGTCCAAAAACTTCAGTATTGTTGACACCGAAAAAGCCTGAATTAAGACTGACTGTCAAGGAATTTACTCAGTATTCATATCCCAAAGTACAACGTTGTAAGGGCCGGACTGGGCACAGTGCAGGTTTTCTGATCCCATGCAGACCGGGTAAAGGAGAGTCAGAGTCCTCAGTAGTTTTGCAGGTTTTTCATTGGGGTTCACCAGGCATATGGCAGGCAGGGGTGCTGGCTGGGGGGCTGGGAGGCTGGCAGGCCTCCCAGCCCCCAGCAAGTCCTCACTCTATCTGGGCTCTCTAGCGTTCGTTCTGCTGCTTCTCGGCTTCGCTGCGGCGGCTGCTGCTGCGTGCTGGTGCTGCTGCGGTGCTGCTAGCGTCCCCCCGTGACGCCGCCCTTAAAAGCACAGTCTTAGCTCAGCTGAATCCCATCTACCTATGCCCACACCTATTCCAGGTGCCTGCCATCAGGCATGCATTCAGGACAAGGATCCATCATCTATCCTGATGGCGGGAGGGCAGAAAAGCCTGATATTTTCTTTACCCTACAGTCCACCCCCTCAGGGTTTTCTGCCATACAGTCTATACATATATACACAATTTCTAAGCAAACAAACAATGCAGCCATGGCCCCACAAAGCAAATACATCAAATAACAAAATACAACATAACAAAATACAACAGAACACAAATAAGTCCAGGCAGGGCACCAACCAAGTGCAAAAGACAATTATTGGTACCAGCAGATGAGCCACCAAATCTGCTGCCGAAGGCACTGCTCATACGAGGGAGGGGAAATCACACACGGCATCTGCTAATCACACCAGGAGCCGTCAGGCTTCCTGGCCTTCTCTGGCTGTAGTCTCGGCTACAAGGCACACACAGCATCCACCCCCAGGATGCACTAGCTCTGGATTGGCAATTTTATTCTGTTGGGGTAATCGCCAACCCTCAGGGTTTCTGTCTGCAGTCGCTCCAACACTCGGCCTTCATGGCCACCCATGCGACTCACAGACCCCTGCTCTCAAGCCAACCCACTGCACAAGCACATGGGTGGGGATCCAAACTTTGCATTTGGCTTGGGCTCCACCCCAAGCCACATTCCCCACCCGTCCCCCAAGGACGGGCTCCTCAGCTCCTCACCCTCACTCAAGAATGAGCAGGGCATCACCCATAGGTGATTTTACGAGACTCACAGGGCTTCAGCATACCCAGGCTGCTTAACAGCCGCTTTAGGGCTTCTCAACTTAGCATCAGTACCAGCTTTTGCCACCTTAGTTGGCTTTTCTCCTCCACCTGGCCACTGGGCATACACAGGCTGCTTTGGCCATCTAGGCCCACTGGCCACCCCCAGATTCTCAAAAATAAACATAACCTGCTAAGGTCCTCCGCCTTCTGGCGGGATTGTCAGTCCAAATCATCAGTTCATCAGTCTATCAGTCCATTGGCCTCTCCCTGCTTCAGCAATGGCCTGCTGCTCGGGTCATTGGCTGGTCCTTTCCGGTGTCGTTGGCTGTCTATCCGGTGTCGTTGGCTGGTCCTTCCGGTGTCGTTGGCTGGTCCTTTCGGGCGTCTCCTTCACGCCAGGTCTCATCCTGTAGCTCGTGGACGTATCCATCTTCATACCGCCATGGTGCCTCCAGCGTCGTCACAGGCAAAGTCTGCTCTCCTTAGTCCCTCCAGGTCTCGGAGGGCTCCAATACCCGTCTGCATGGATCTTGCCGACAACGTCAATTGTAAGGGGAGGACAGGGCACAAGGCAGGTTTCTGATCCCCATGCAGATCGGGTAAAGGAGGAGTCAGAGTCCTCAGTAGTTTGCAGGTTTCATTTGGGGTTCACCACATAGGCAGGCAGGGTGCTGGCTGGGGCTGGGAGGCTGGCAGGCCTCCCAGCCCCCAGCAAGTTCCTACTCTATCTGGGCTCTCTAGCGTCGTGCTGCTTCTCGCTTGGCTGCGGCGGCTGCTGCTGCTGGTGCTGGTGCGCTGCTGTGCTGCTAGCGTCCCCCGTGACGCCGCCCTTAAAAGCACAGTCAGCTCAGCTGAATCCCATCTACCTATGCCCACACCCTATTCCGGGTGCCACCCATCAGGCATGCCATCAGGACAAGATCATCATCTATCCTGATGGCGGGAGGGCAGAAAAGCTGATATTTTCTTTACCCTACAAACGTAAATACTTTTCTTTGTTTGTTGATGTGTTGACTGATAACCAAAATAAGAGGAGCAGAAGCTATATTTATCCTCAAGGTTTCCCATGATATGAGGTTAGGGCACCGTTTACTGTGTTTCTGGTCCTGGAAACTGGCAAAGCAAAAAAAAAAAAAAAAAAAAAATACAAAGGTAGTATCCCTTCTCTGCCCTTAAGCTCAAAGCCAATGTTCTTGCTGCTAGCTTCTTTATTCAACAGGTTTACACTTTTTTAAAAAATCTTAATAATTCTAAGGATATTACAAAAACGCCATGCCCTGAATTCCATTGATGAAAAGAAAAAAAGAGAGAGAGAGAGAAAGACATAGATTCAGAATGTCAGTTTGCCCTTAAGTGATGTATTAGCTACAAGAAATCTCATTACAATTTGATGCCTGAATCCCTTGAAGGAAAGATCTTATATTGTGAAGGTAGCATATGTGTCATGTGATGTAAGTACTTACTTTTATTGAATAGGTAAGTATATAATAGCTAAAAGCCCCATAAATCAGCTAAATGTTCTCTCAATTTATAGAGAATATTTGATCTGAGAACATTACTGTCTGGTGAACGACTGGGAGGAAAAGGAGACACGAAATGCAATAGAGATGGATATGGTAGGTAATTCCTTTGGATACAGAGTATCAGATTTCAAGTCACAAACGGACAACCTGCACCGCTTCTGTACTGTCCATAGACCGCCTGGGCAATTTTAAAAATTTAAGACTTGCATATTAGACTTGGTGAATGGGGAGTTACATGCATATAACCAAATCACTCCAGAGGGACATCCAAAAATAACGAGAGAATGGATGTGGTATAGATATATTCAAGGAAGTCATTTTTCATTGGACTTTTTATTTAAGCAAATTGAATGGTGATGAAAGAAAAAAGCAACTATATTTGGTCAATATCTGTCAGAGAGCCTTGTTCATCATCAGGGCAAGGGAATGCTGTCTGGCAGCTAGGAATGAAGAAGGACAGATTTAAATAGCCCAGAGGGTGACCTAGCATTTGCCTAGAGGTCAGAGGAATGAACTGGCTATTTTCTCCTTCCCCTTAGAAGGAGGGGAACAGTTTTTTACAGACCATGGGAATTCTTCAATCCCTTTCTCTGCAATCTTTACACTCAAACATGTACAGGTTCTCACACATTAAACATCTCATCCTGTGGCCTTTTACCTCCCTTCTATTTCCTGCTGCCAGATTACTTGAATGAGGGATCGAAAACTACTGTCTTCATTTCTTCATCTACCCCTTTAAGCCCTCTACAAATCTGACTTTTATACCCATGACTGATTCCACGTTCAAGGTACCAGTGGTTCCATTTCAGGCTACAGAGATACTGCACACCATGGATAAGAGCCTTTGTCCCCAAATAACACGACTGCTCTTAATTCCTCACTTTAATAAACAGCTCTGAAATACTGAGTAGTGCTAAAATTCCCCTTGGTTCTCCAAAATCTGTGACCACCCCTTTGTCTTCCTCTAGTTTCTTTTGGACTCCCTGACCTTAAGTACGTCTTAGAGGTTAGTCCCTTGTCATTTACCAACTGTAGGGTAAAGAAAATGTCAGGCTTTTCTGCCCTCCCGCCGTCAGGATAGATGATGGATCCTTGTCCTGAATGCATGCCTGATGGCGGGCACCTGGAGTAGGGTGTGGGCATAGGTAGATGGGATTCAGCTGAGCTAAGACTGTGCTTTTTAAGGGCGGCGTCACGGGGAAGCCAGCAGCAGCAGCAGTAGAAGCCGAAGCCGAAGCCAAAGCAGAAAGAGAAGCCGAGAAGCAGCAGAACGAACTCCAGAGAGCCCAGATAGAGTGAAGACTTGCTGGGGGCTGGGAGGCCTGCCAGCCTCCCAGCCCCCCAGCCAGCACCCCTGCCTGCCATATGCCTGGTGAACCCCAATAAAAGACCTGCAAAAAACCACTGAGGACTCTGACTCCTCCTTTACCCGGTCTGCATGGGATCAGAAAACCTGCACTGTGTCCTGTCCTGCCTCTACACCAACCCTCACAATATCTCAGGTCATTTACAAGGAACCTTTAGACAAGGTGCTTGCTCTCAAGCACTTTATGACGTCTTTAGGGAGACCAGCCTATACATGAGCAAAAATCCAAATCATATTAGAGCTGATGCAAGAGCTCCAAAGATAGCAATATCTAATAAAGGAGGGAGGGAGAAAGGAAGAGAGAGGGGGTGGTGTGGGGAAGCAGGGAGGAAGGGTTAATGAATATTTGCAGAGGAGTCAGATGAGTGCTTAGAGACTTAGGGAAGATTGCAGGAAAGTGTAAAATAGAGGCTTAAACCTGGCTTTCAAGTGAGACTAGAATAGTGGATTGAGAGAGAAGAAACCTTGCAGGCAAAAGCCACAGAATAACTAAAGCTTTAGAGATTAAAAAAAAAAAGAATAAAAAGGTTTTGTGCATATGTAGGGTTACTGAAGTGTCAGGCTTGTCTGCCCTCCTGCCATTGGGATGGATAATGGATCCCTGCACTCCTGAAAGCATGCCTGATGGTGGGCACCTGGAGCAGGGTGTGGGCATATGTAGGTGGGTTCACCTGGGCTAGGATTGGGCTTATAAGGGCGGCATCACGGGGACACCAGCAGAGTTAAAGGAGCAGTGAAGCAAAGGCCGTGAGAGAACACAGGAGAACCCAGAAAGAGAAGACTTGCTGGGCGCTAGGCAGCCTGCCAGCCTCCCGACCCCCGGGCACCCCTGCCTGCCGTGTACCTGGTAAAAGCAATAAAAGCCTAAAAAAGCCACTGAGGGCTCCAGGACTCTCCCTTTACCCCGTGTGCTTGAATCAGAAATCCTGCTCTGGCCTTATAGTTTTCTCATCTGTTCAATGGGGTTGATAATAGAAATCATTTTATAAGATTATTAAGTGAGTGACTATGTATGAAATGTTTCTGTAATGCCAGGCACAGGATAAGCATTCAGTAAGTGTTCCATCATAATTATTATATTTGGAGGAAAGTAGATCTAAAAATCTATTTACTATGTAACACACCAAGCAGCTATCCTCTAATATTAAAGTGTACATAGTTTTATTATTTATTACTCCGAGGAATATTTGAAAAGTGCTAAAGCATTTTAGGAAACAAGAGGATACTTAAAAATACCATGTTCTTACCTGTTGATGCTCACCTTCAATAATTTAAAGTATATATTATTTAAAAATGCTGCTCATGGAGTAACTTTTACTATGATAAATTTGGGTATTAGCTGCTTCTGAACTTTTGAACCTGTTGTGGGATTGAATCCACAACCAATACAGAAATGTTTCTTGTCATTTTATAATTCATGAAGTTAAATACCTTCTGCTTGCTATGGTTATTGAGGGAAAAAGGTATTGAACTGGTAGGCCTAGATTTCAAATGGATCTTTCATATACCTAGAAAATGTTGATTTGTGAAAGCTCTGTTGTACATCTTCTTGAGTTTATCACCGAGTGAGATTTATATTGTGGCAAAAATTGCAGAGCAGACCAGACCTGCCCTCCGATTCTGAGGTTTCAGCTGTTTACTAGGGCCTATTTTCTTTCGCGTTTCTTTTTTGCCTCGATTACATCTCCCCACAAGGAATATAACCCATTCATATCCAAATCTTTAAAAATTACATTTTCTCAGTTAGATTTTTTTTATTCCTAGAGTTCCCGAAAACATACTTAGCATTAATTTGTTCATCGGATACATCTTTTGTCACAGACATGGTGATAGGTAGTAAAAATATAAACACAATTAAAACATGGTCCCTGATTTCCAGGAAAAATTTTCTAGTGTGGCAGAGACAGAGGGATAAATACTACGACATATTTAGCCACCAGAGCACAGACACCTGGATTACTCACACGGGTGGTGGTGGTGGGATCAGGTGGGGGGAACTCCAAAGAAAGGCTGGGTTTGAGCAGCCACTGAGGGGTGGCACATGTATGTAACAGACATGGTGCCACCTTCAGTGAGATATGATATAAAATGAACAAAAATAGGTTGTAGAGATGGGCCCGGTTTGGGGTGATCTAGGCACATTGTAAAGGACCTTGTATGCCTAATTAAGAAATTTTGGAATTTTACAGGAAATTTATTTTTCCCAAACTACTTCTTTCTAGATCCAAAACTTTGATAATTCTACCACAGTGCTCACCACACTCAATATCCGGATATTTTTAAGCATTCCCTAAAGTGTGCATAGTATAAATGCGTATTTTTTTTCAAAATTTGTTTATGCTTTTATTTACTCCTTTGTTACTTTTAAGAGCTTTCAATAATAAAGTGTGGTCAGACTTGAAAGTTATTTAATTACTGCTCTGAAGAACATTCCATTTCCTTCATAACCAATTAGAACAATTCTGTAATCTCCTTGACCTTTGCTTGAATGCTGAATGTTATTAATTATTGACAGAAATATGAACTTCTGAGTGAAAATAGACTCTATTAACTTATCTTCACAATTGTTCTAATCTCTATGTCCATTTAAACCCAACCTAGCTTTATGACTCTTTATATCCAGTAAAGTAATATTGTTTTCCGTCCAATGTTCCTTACTATTCCCATTTCTCGATTCTTTCTCAAGCTTTACATTCAGACATCTAAAATACCCTCACTTGTGCATTAACTTACTCCATATTGAACACTCACTGTGTGGCAGGCACAGCTAGATTCTAAGGCACAGTCAGGGTGGCCCTGCCTTCAAGTAGCTTATGATCTAGTGAGGAAGCACACACAGAGAAGTGGTACCATGAGTGTGGTGGGATCTACACGTGGGTTAGGACATAAGGATGACAGGGCCTCTCCTGGTGGCACAGGTGGTTGAGCACAGTGCTGTGAATCTGTCTGCACCCTCTGCAGCACTGGTTCGATCCCAGCTGGCCGGCGGGGGTCCCACATGGCACAGCAGACCTCTCCTGTCTCACCTGCTGCTCCCCTCAACAGTGTATTTTGTCAGTCTGCCTGTTCTGTTCCCCGCTCTGTCTCTGGCGAATCCTCTCACTCTCCCGCTAATCTGGCCTGTCCCCTGGTTCTTGTATAAATAAATAAATAAATAAATAAATAAATAAATAAATAAATAAATATTTTTAAAAATTCTTAAAAAAAAAAAGACATAAGGATTACAAATTGAATCACTTTTGGAGGAGACTTTTGAGAACTTTTTTTCCTTAAAGATTTATTTTTATTTAATTATGCATACAAAAACCGTGGTATAGGCCAGAGGTGTGGGGGGTAAGAGGATTCAACAGTGGGGAGCAGAACAGGTGGATACACTGAAATACACTGCTGAGGGGAGCAGCAGGCATTAACAGGAGAGGTCTGCTGCACCATACATGGGTCAGCTCCCTGGCTGGGGATCAAACTCAGCTGTGGCTGTGATAGCACTGAGACTTAATCCCTCGGTCACAAAGAAGACTTGGACTTTGCAATGGCAGCTATTTTGGCCCCAAATCTCTCCGTTTTGTGATGCAAAAACTGGGAGGACACAAACTCTATCTCTCTTTGTTAAGTTTTGTTAATTAGGGAGCTAGAGAAGGATTGGAAGACAGGAGGGTGGAGGAAAGGACTCCTTCCAATCAGTCTTCCTTGTTAGACCCACCCATAGCCATTCTATCTGGCAACTTGCATTAGGAGTAGCTGTAGGGCACACCCCCTGGAGGTGAAACTCAGTCAAGTAGTCACCTTGACAGAGCACCTGAGCCCAGGCTCTCAGGCCTGAGGAAATTTTGCTCAGGCCTGAGGAAATTTGCAGAAGTGCTGCCCACCTCAGTAAGTTGTAAGGAGGTGTCCCTCCTCAAGTTTTTAAACCCATCTCCTCCCTAATCCCTGCCTGCCCTGGGGCCAGCAGCTGCTTCCTTAAGTCAATACCTCCCTAGTCCATCAGTGGTTACCTTGGTTACGCCCCCCCCCCCACAGCTACATAACTGAGTCCCAAGTTGAATCTCTAGTGAAGTTATCTAGTGTGGTTTCTATTTTTCTGATTAGATACTGACAGATATACATCTTTAATGAGTTTTTTTTTAATATTTCATTT
Source organism: Talpa occidentalis (assembly GCF_014898055.3). Taxonomy (NCBI): domain Eukaryota; kingdom Metazoa; phylum Chordata; class Mammalia; order Eulipotyphla; family Talpidae; genus Talpa; species Talpa occidentalis. The sequence continues at coordinate 8,888 of NW_023605051.1, forward strand.
ATTTATTTATTTGCATAGAAATGGGCTGCAGGCCAGAGGTGCCAGGGGATGGGAGGATTCACCTGAGACAGAGTGGGGAGCAGAACAGGCAGATCTACTGAACTACACTGCTGAGGAGAGCAGCAGGTGAGGCAGGAGAGGTCTGCTGTGCCATGTGGGTTAGTTCCCAGGCCAGGGATGGAATTCAGGCTGCTAAGGTGGGCCTTCATGGTGGTAGTGTTAGGGGGAAAGGCTGTCCTGAGTTAATCCCATACAGGCTTTGTGGACCCCACCCCCACTCCAGACCAAAGCCATCAGGACATTGGGAAAGACAAATCCCATCACCACCAAGGGAGGGTGGCTGGGACCTGAGGGTGGAGTTGGGCAGCCAGGTTGGATATAAAAACCAAACACGTGGGCCTTGGGCTCTCTCTGGCTCGCGATCGCTCGCCTCCTGGCTTCACCGCTCCTGGCTGGCGGCCAGCTCTCAGAGCGCCATTTTGGGATTCCTGGTCGGCGGATCGGGTTGGTGTCATTTAAAACTTTGTCTCCCACTTTTCTCCCAGAGCTGGACATTTCCTCATTTCCCCTTCCCTTGTAAATAAACCTTTTATTAACCTTTCACGTGCGCCTGCAGTAGAGCATTGATAAGTCCTTTTAAGCGCGCGGGTGAGGACCCACAGTCAGGCACCCCGTTTTGTATCGGGGTTGCTCTACAACAGTAGCACTGAGACTTAATCCCTAGGCCCCAGTGGTGTCCCCCTTAGTGAGTTTTAAAGAAAACAGTTTCCTCTATCCAAACTAAAGACAATAAACTGAATTATTCAGAGACCTCATATTGTAATAGGGTGGTCTCCCAGAAAAGGGGAGGTTCCAGGTTCCCTGCCCCACCCAAGGGAGGGTGGAGCTGAGTAGGGAAGAGAAGAGGCTGGAGAAGAGACTGAGAAGGAAGGAAGTGGAATGGAGCCGGAAAGAGACCTGGAGGAGGCACATGGAGCAGAGAGACAGGTGAAGAAACTGCGCTTGCCTTTTGGTCGTGGACTGGTTGAAATAGATGTGGGGGAGACACCCATGGGGAGGATAACAATGGCAGTGTTTATCTTGATTTTGCTTTTTCTGTCCCAGATGTGCTGGGCCCTTTCTGCTCCTTTCCTATGGGTTCTCACCAGAGGTACCTTAGACTCGTGGCCAGCTTTCAGACTCCGTGGCCCTGTTTTGGGGCCAACCCCGTTTGGCTGGACATTTACCCACGAGGGAATGGTTAACTTTGGTGCTGGATTTGGAATCTATATTCTTTGTCTTTTATTTGTTGCACACTAATTGTATTAAAGGTCCTTTCCATTAATGGTCTTGTACCATTAATGTACAAAATGTACTAGAGGACATTTTGCCTTGATGTGGTAAATGGCAGAACTTACTTCAAGTGGGCAGGTTTGGGGGTCCTGAGGTGCCTCTCTCCCTGTCCTATAACAATATTTGTCCATCTCAAAGCTAAATATAGCCTTGAGATGACTGGTGTTAAGTTATACATTGATTACATATATGTGTGCATGCATATATATAGAATATTTATTTTGTATTTATAGTTTTATATACATGCATTATATGTGCATGTATATTTGTGTTACATACATATATTTTGATATTATAGTGATTGTATATACATACACCATATATTTCATATATAGAGACTATATATAATGTATTTGAATGAGCCAAGTCATCTTCTTTGCCTAGTGCTTTGTATCTGATAATCTCTTTTTAATATCTATTGTAAATGAATAATTATAATAAAGTATTTCCATATTTGGAATCTATTGTTATTATTTTATAATTTGAGGTAAAAGTTAAACTTCCTGTGGACATGCTAATTTATTTGTGACAAGTAAGTTTCTATATTTAGAAATGAATAAGCCAACAACTTTCAGGACATTAGCTTGCATTCACAAAATACTATATAGATGGATTAAGTATAAATAAGGACAAAATGTATGGACTCTGTTCTCTTTACATTTTAAATAGGTTGAGAACTAAAGGAATAAAACCCACCACTGACAAAATGTTTTATTAGGTTTTGTCAAAATCAAATGTTGATGGAAGTAGGCTTTATCAGTTGAGTTTGCTAAGATTGTTATGTGAAAACAAATCACAAATAGTCTAACTTTCTCTCCTGACTACTTTGGACCTATTCTCCCTATCAGCCTTCAAAAGAATAAACTTGATAATGAGTACTTTAGGTCATCTATTAGATATGGATGGTTGGCAAGAATTCCATAGCAGAAGTAGGGAACAGATGTTTAATTTTAATCTACCTCAATAGCAGGGCAAGCTTTCCAGGCAGGTTTTACATTGGCCTTATTATCACTGTGTCCATGGATTGAGAAATGAATTAACATTCCACAGTGGTGTTTGGCAAGGTAGTCTAGACAAATATGAGTAAATGTTCACTAAATTCCTAAGTTAAAAAAAAAGATTTTATTCTAGTACCACATTTTAGCAAGATTTATCAGGAAATTCATAAAGTGAGATAAGATTTACAAGTATTTCTTTAACCTTTGCACAAACCATTAATCATCTACTCTTTAAAACATAATGCCTATTCAAATAAAATCATAAAATATTTCCATTAAGATTTAATAGTAGTAATATCAATACACATTCAGATTAATAAATACAAAAAAATTGTCTGGGGGAATGATCTTGGGGATAAGGCTATAAAAATGAACAATATAGAACTGAGTATATACCAGTATTGAATTACAAACATGTTAAAATAAAATGACTCACAACAGGAAAATTATAAATCAGTCAATGTTCCAAAATGATGTCAACTTTATATGCCATGATGAATTTTTCTACTTGTGTGTCTTAAAGCAAATTCGAGCATTAAATGATCTACTAGGAATTACTAAAAATTAAGTTGACAAGGGATTTCCTAGACTTTGATATTGAGCTTATAATCCCAAATGTTTCTGGCTACCCTATATCCAACCCTCTTGCAGCACTAGTCATAATAGCAAATCTATGACGTGCGTGCTTTTAACACAGGAGATAATGTGAAAACTATAAAAAGAAATGTTGTTCTAAAAAATGCTTTTGTAGACCAGGCTGTTTTTCTCATTACCAAATATGGTCAAGAAGGTGAAAAGTTAAAAAGAGGGTAAGATTCCCACAGGACAAGATTCTGTGGTAATAACTGCTTATCCTCACATAAAATGCTTAATCACTTCACTCTCTGAAGCAGTGTGACAGATTGCTTCAAACCACCATCAGTTAAGAGTGAGCAATAAGAGGAAGTTGGTTTTGAAGTAACTGGTACCAAATTTTTCTCAAGTCTTTTCACATTTTCCTGAGCAAATGAAAAAGATGACATTTAATAAAAGTTAAGAAACGTTTCTTTATTCACTCCATTCATTTATTTAGTCTCTCCAAAAATGTCAGTGAGCATCTTCCAAGGAGGGTCACTAGCTTCTCTCTGCAGCACTGAGCACTTTTTATGTGCCAGGGACCTTCTTACAAAATGGCACGCCTTGAGAAAGCTGGCATGCCCAGCTTGAAAGGAGGCCACAGTCTGATCAACTTTTCCCTCTGTTGACACTTTTTGCCCATTGTCATCTCTTCCACCCAGAGGTTATCTCCCATTCAGTAAAGCAGGACGTTCGGCCTCTATTTTATTATGTACAATAATCTGAAGGCAGGCAGTTGAAACTCAACAGCCAGAGAATTCCATACCTGGGTAGATCTGAGAGCCTAGTAGGTCCTCACTGAATACCTGTGGGTCATTTAAGAATAGAAAAAATACAGCACTTACAGGGAAATTCTCCTCAAAACAAATAAAAATAGAAGTTAAGAATGGAAAAAGAATTTTAAAAAGCAAAGGAAGATGAAGAAGGTTAAAAAGTAAAAAAATATAATGGAAAGAGGAATGCAGATGAATTTTATATACTCAGACTGGAACTGATATTAAAACCCCCATGAAAGAATTGGAAGAACATTCTACCCAGTCCGTCATATCTCAAGTTCAACTTACAAACAGCATAAAAGAACAAGTCTTATTTCATTTCCACCATGAAAAATCTAGGGTAGCTGCTGCATTATACGATCCTCATCAGTCACTGACATGGCCCTCAAGTAAATAATGATCTCTTGTTCAGTGTGATGCTGCTGCCAGTAATGAGCATATAATAGTGATATATTAGCATGTTAAATAATGACATGCAAAGTTACGGAATATGTGTTGATGCCATGTTGCTGCTAACCTGCTACTTGCAGTAAATTTGTCATTTTCAACCCAATTTGTTGTTCCAGATGGAATATTTAATTTTGTCCTTCCTGCTTCCTTCACTCACTTTCAGCTCTGGATAGTCACAAACCTCTTTGGAATCTCCCTTTCTCCCTCCTTTTGCCACTTCCTTTAATCACTCCATCACTAAGAAATCCAGACATGTAGTTGGCAATGGGCACACAGATGGACAAAGGAAAAGTCTGCCTTGGAGACCTCACACTCACTTTGAAGTCTGCTCCTCTGGGAGAAATCTAGGTCCAGAACCATATTTATATTTGTTATGCAGGCAAGGCAACAAAAGCACTTAGAGTGCAGGGATGGAGAAACATATGGGAAGGCTGGCTATTCTGGGTCTCTGGCGGGGTGGTGAGGCATCTCTGATGGAATGAGCTTTCAAAATCATCAGAAACTACAACACAAACAGTGTACCACATGACACCATCTGGAAAAAGGCCTTCAAAGTTCAAAAGAAAGGAAAATGGTTTAGCATTCAATCCACAACTAAAGTTTAGATGATTGTGAAAGTCACATGCTTAAGATTAACTGTTGTGTGATTAAAAATGCTATGTGGAGACTTTCATGGAAAGAACATGTTCTGGGGCTACAAAGCTATATGAGGGTAGCACAAGTTGCCTAGAGTAGATGACGCTTGATCCTTATTAGAAAATAATATTATTATTCAAAGTAACCTATCACTTGATTTCATCTCTGCCATAATTAGATGAGTTGGGTTGGGACTTTCCAATTCTACTGATGAAAAAAAAATAAATGAAGGCAAGTGATATGGCCAATATTCCATCTTTCGTTATTAGGGGATACACCCAAGGGTCCTGTTTCTTGACTTAATTTCTTTCTTTTGTAGTATTTGATATCACTGCTTAAAAAAATGAAAGAAATACAGATGATTACAAACAACGAAAGAACACTTGCAAGATGGTGTATGTTAAAAGTTAAGTCTTATGTAAATCCCCATGCAGTATATAAGTTCCTTCCCTTGATAGGCAAAAGTATCTGAACTCAACAGCTAATAAAATTAATTAGAGGGCCTCCCCAGGGGTGCAGCGGGTTGAGCGCCGCGCTATGAGGCTCTCCGTGGTGGCCCGCAACGTGGGTTCGATACCCGGCCCGACAGGGAGAAACCCACATGGCGCGGCAGACCTCTCCTGTCTCGCCCACTGCTCCCCTCAGCAGTGTCTTCGGTCTCTCTGCCTGTTCTGCTCCCTGCTCTGTCTGGTGAATTCTCTCACTCTCCCGCACCTCTGACCTGTACCCTAGTTCTTGTATAAATAAATAAATCTTTAAAAAAAGAGAAAATTTAAAAAAAAAAGAATTATGGTGTTTGGTTTCAAGCCACATAGGCATACTATTTTCAATGAGGTTGTTCTGCTGAAACACCAAAAACGAAACCAAACAAAATTCTGTATATTCTACACAAAGAGGGTTTGTCACAAGCCCAAAATGTACAGGTGTTTTCCACAATGTAAAAGGTGTACTATCATGGTAAAACAAAAATCAAAACAACAGTGAATGTGATTATTTTAGACATCACATAGACTTGGTATCAAATAGTGCTGGCTATCATAATAGCCAGCATGTATTTTCATTTTTACTTACTTTTCAACCCTTCAAAGTGTATCGAGTGCAAAACCTTTTTTGGCTATAGTTTTAAATCTCTTACATTGCAAGACTACCTCTAAAACAGAGGTCACCCTTTAGAACTTCAGCAGGCAGTTATTCAGCTAGAATATATTATCTTTTTTATGCTTACCTCCTATTTTGAGTAATATTAATGTCTATTTGCAAAAATATAAATGAAATAAAATATAAATTTTCTTTATAAAATATATTCATTTAATTCAAAATGAAACTGGTTAAAAACATTAGATAATTATATGATGTGGCTATGAATAAAGTTTGTGACATCTCAGTATTGGAACACTTTTATCAGGAGTTAAACTCAAAATAATTGGTTAGGGATGCCTCCTTGTCCTGTAAGTATTATCTTTGAGAATGAGGAACTAGTAGAGGAAAGCAAGCCCTGGCAGCTGGGAAGTAGTCTGGCACCCTCATTTAACTCTTGGTGTTGCCAGGAGCTAGTCTGGCACCCACTGGTAAGCCCTTGTATTCTCCTGTTGAACATAGTTTCATGGAACACCAATTAGACAAGGTCATTCTGTGATCATGATGGGTTAAGACAAAGACTTCTCAAAAACAACCAATCCACAAAAATGACCAAGAAGGTTCTTTTCCTCGCCAAAAAAAAGGGCTTATTCCTTTCATTTTACTATATTTCTCCTTTCAATTCAAGATTTATTAAAATACATAATTATACAATCACTCCTCTTTCTGGGCCTCCCTGGTGGCACAAGAGGTTAAACACCACACTATGAAGAAATCTGAAGCCTCTGCAGCACGAGTTCAATCCCTGGCTGGCCAGGGAGAAACCCACATGGTGCAGCAGACCTCTACTGACTCGCCCGCTGCTCCCCTCAGCATGTACTTCGGCCAATCTGCCTGTTCTGCTCCCCACTCTGTCTCTGGTGAATCCTCTCACCCCCTGCATCTCTGGCCTGTACCCCAGCTCTTGTATGCATAAATAAATAAATCTTTAAAAAAAAAAAAGAATTACTCCTTCTTAATGGCATCCTATCCATGCACAGACCCACTTCCTGAACCTCCCCCAATCGCCTAACACAACTTCAAATCCTAGAAGCGCTTCTTGATGCCATTATTCCTAGAGGTCTCAAGGATTTCCATGATGTGCTCTTCATTTCAGTGAGCCAATAAACTGCACCTGGTGTATAATAAACTCACTAGGTAGAGTTAACTCACCTAGTGTTTCTAGGTAAGAAAATAGTGACATGCACTCTGGCTGTTCTACTCTCCGCTCTGGCTCTGGTGAATTCTCTCACGCTTCCGTACCTCTGACTGTACCCAGTGCTTGTATAAATGAATGAATGAATGAATGAATGAATGAATGAAAATAGAGACATGTTGCAGGCATAGTGTTCAATGACCAGTGCAGAAATATTAATCTATCTCAAAAATGACTCAACATTTTTAAATTAATGTCTACGTAGAAAAAAATCATTAACACATATTAGTTTTTACAGTTACAGTAGCTTTTTCATTTACCTAGTGAGTTAATTATTCACCAACCATGACTAGCCCATGTTGACCCCCTCTCCTTATCAAAGCATTTCTGTTGAGAAATATAAACAAAACAATAAAGTTGTAATGACAATTATAGTAATTACTGTTTTGTCTGCCAACATGTCAAACTCTGTGTTGGATGCATTTCCCTACACCTTATCTGATCTAATCCTTATTATAATCCTCTGAGATAGACACTATCATCTCATTTAATAGAAAAGGAACCCAAGTCTGGGAAAATTCAGTGATTTGCCCTAAAATAATTATCTGGACAAGTTATGTTTTGATCTGAATGACCCTCAGGTTTATGCCTCAGTCTCCTTCCCTGTCTCTTAACTAAGACGGTCAACTGAAACTGAAAAATTGACTAAAAAATAAGAAAGACAACTACATTTTGACCTTAATTTTAGTATTACTTATGTAGTGCTCTTGTTTTGAATTACTGAGCAGAGAGATGAACATGTTTTGACTCATAGACTAAATATTAATAAAATAGTATATAAGCTATCTTTTTTCCTAAGATTTATTTATGCATTCAAGACCTGGGATGCAGGCCAGAGGTGCAGCGGGTGAGAGGTTTCACCAGAAACAGAGTGGGGAGCAGAACAGGCAGATCTACTGAAATACACTGCTGAGGGGAGCAGCAGAAGAGACAGGAGAGGTCTGCTGTGCCTAAGCTACCTTATAAGAGAAAATGTATTCCTAATATTTAGTAGAAATGCTATCATAAAAAAAAATGTAAGCCAGAAAATGATAATTGGATTCATCGATTAGCAAAAGACTTTACTTCCTTGATCTCCCAATACATTCATTTTTGTCACCCTTCCCCAGGAGTCAATTAACCTAAGGGAAACGTCAACTACTTCCAGTTTACATACTGCTCCTCCACAAAATGTTCTTTCTTAACAGAAATCATAGACAACACCCACAAAATAAATCTTTATGATTCAAAACAATAAGTCATAAAACATAAAATGTTATTTTGTCTCCACAGATATGTACACAGTATTCCTCTTGCTCCAGATCTACACTGGTTAGCCAGCATAACTAATTTTTTCCCCAAATCTCTGTGATGTGGGAAATAATCATACTCATTAAAGAGCTTCAAAATGTTAAGTATTCTACCCAAGTTCATACAGAGAACAGATGGTAAAACTGCAATTTGAAACTGAAATTGCAGATACTGTAAGAGAAGCTAGAGGGCAGACATGTAGAAGGTTCTGGAAAGCAGTCTTCCATGGGCCTAGAATTTAGAGGGGTCCTTACCAAACAGTGTGCAGAGAACGCAAGAGGAGACCCAAACCTGGTCTTGGTTCTTGTTATTCACCAATGACCTTGTTGGACTTCAGGTAGTATGGCTGATGGGCAGAGAATAAACTTTGGGGGAGCGACCTCTGAAGTCCACAGAGCAGAGCTCAGCGGGAAGGTTCCCTTGACCCTGCATATGGGAACTATATGTCTTAGTGCTGACTCGCCTGTCTGTCTCAATGCCAGGAAACCTGAACATGCATTCCAGAATGTATTTGGATACATTGCAAACAAATGTCAGAGCAGCATTACACCCCCCACTAATGTACATTTGCAGGTCAAGAGGGTGATGCTGGAAAAGATTAATCCATTGCTGAGTATTATCCATCAGAATGCTTTTAAATGTTGGCATATAGGCAGCTAATAGATTATATACCATAAACACAGCTGTTGGAAGGAAAATGGCATTTCACAAGTCCTACAATTAAAAAGTCTAATCTCCAAAAGTAGCAACAAAAAGAGAGGGGAAGGAAGGGCAAAGACAGAGGAAGACAGAGCTTCTTTTCTGGGAAAGGCTTCTCTGTCTCCTGGATGATACACAACTTTGATTCCTGCTGAGTACCGAGCACTCCTACTGTACTCTGGGTAAGCAGCATCAGAAAGGTTTGCCTTTTGTTGAACTACATGTGACAAAAGGAAGATAGGTTTGGCAATGGAGGGAAAAAGGAAATTTTATCTCAGACTTGTGTTTTTCTATAATGTATGCAGAATCTGTGTTAGTTTGCATATACACTCATAGCATTGGAACAACAACAAAAAAACCTATCTATTAAACAAACCGACTATAGATTCTTATTGTCTTCTGAAATTTTTACACAAAGTTACAAGAAATATCAGTAATTTTACCCTTCACTAATAAAAAGGCAATATGTTGCTCTATGTTCCAATTATTCTCAGTATTTGTACATATATATATTCCTCACAAGTTGGTATCATATAGTACGTACTATTTTATACATATTTTATAACTACAGAATATTTTGTCAATTAGAGTATAATTTATGTGACAAATTCCACATTGCTTTATTTTCTGGATCTTCCTAATTTTCAATATTATCAACAAATATCCTTGTATGTAAATTCATGTGTGCACTTCTGATTATTTACTTAACATACATTCCTACAACAGAACTACGGGGGAAACAATAAATACTCTAAACATGTTTATTCAAAATTAGTAATTGCTTTAAATTATTATGGGTGGAACTTCAAATAATACAAAAAGAAAAACTAAATTCAAATTCATCTTAAATTTTATCACTATCACAATTAAGTCAAATATAATAATGTTCGATATTTTTTAGACTTCAGAAGACTAGACTTGCTAGTGTATATGTACAAGAATGAAATATACTATGCATGCCCTTTTGAATTTGCTTATTTTCACTCTACAATTTGTCATCATTCTTTCCATACTGTTAAATAGAGATTTAGCACACCTTAATGAAAGAAGACAAGTCCATTTTTTATGAATGGAGAATAATTTATTTAACCAATCTTAACTGATGAACGTTTAGTTTTTGTTTCCTCTATTATAAATACTGCTACACAAACACATGCATGTGTATGTATACATCTGTGTATATTTATATATATTTACGTATATAAAATATAGCTCTTTGGATTTCTGACCAATTATGTCTTTGGTATAAGTTCATTGTACTATTACTGAGATATGAATGTATACTTACACAGATATCTCTGAGTTCATGTTTACTAAAGGGTATAGTTAATTATATAATGTATCATATTATATTACTTATAGGGAATATATAGAATTTATATTCTGATAAAAATATCTCAAAAAAATAAAAATATCTCAAGTATATTAAAGTTAAAACTGTTAAAACTTTGTTTTCAATATTTAAAATTTTTCCTACTTTGAGAGGTTTAAAAATGATAACTATTAATCCTTTAGAGTTGTTGGAATTTGTATGATGCTAAAAAAATTCACTCTCAGATTATAAAGTATGTTCGCTAATATTTTTCTCCAATACTTTTTAAACGTTAACACTGATAACAGCTGTAATTGAATTCAGTATGAGGAATGAAGTAGATGTCAAATTTATTTCTCCAAATGGCTGATTAGTTATTTCCACATTTATTGATAGTCCCAACTATATTGATAGTCTCATCTTTCCCAACTCAATTAGTTTGGTAGGATTACCGTAACAAAGCACCAGAAATTTATTCATTTGAATAACAAAAACACATTGTCTGAAATATGAGATCAAGGTCCTGGCTGGGTGGGCCTAAGGACCCTGAGGAAGAATCTGTTCTATACCTCCTGCTAGTGTATGGTGGTTTTCTGGTAATCTTAGACATCCCTTTATCTATAGGAGCATCGCCCAATCTCTACTTTTATCTGCATATGGCATTTTCCCTGTGTGTATTTCTGTGTCCAAATCTTCCTTTCTTATAAGGACATCAGCCATATTAGATTAGGAGCTTACCCTTGTCCCTATGACTGCATCCTAATTTAACTAATTACATCTATTTTATAATTACATCTATTTTAAATAAGGTCACATTTTGAGGTACCTGGGGTTGAGGATTTCAATATACAAATTTGGGAGAGACATAATTCATCATATAACAACAATCTTTAGTATCACAAGTCTTGGGGCCTCCCTGGTGGCACAAGGGGTTAAATCTCAGCAGTATGAAGCAATCAGCAGCCACTGCAACATGTCCCCCGCCAGGGAGCTAACCCACATATGGCGCAGCTGACCTCTCCTGTCTTGCCTGCTGCAGTATATTTCAGTCGGTCCACCTGTTCTGCTCCCCACTCTATCTCTGGTAAATCCTCTCATGCCCCGCACCTCTGATCTACACCCCAGCTCTTATATGCATAAATAAAATAAATCTTAAAATTGTTTTAAAAAAATCACAAGTCTTGTTCCTTTGTGTCTGTCTTTCTAGCAAGAAGACATTCTTTCAATAACTGAATTTTAGCATATTTTAATATTTGATAGGTGAGTCCTATCAGAGTGTACTCTGCTGAAGATTTTTTCTATATAATCTATGCTTATTTTTCCACATGCATATCAACATCATTTAGTCAAGTTTCTAAAACATGCCATCGGGATTTTGGGGGGGAGTTTTGAATTTATTGGTTACTTTAGGGAGCAGTTGCATGTTGATGTTGATTCTTCTTTTATAAGGAAATTATATATTTTTTCACTTTTCCAGTTTTTATTCGTTTCTCAGTTATGTTACAGTTCTTTTTGTACAAATTCTGTATATGCTGTTATTATTGTGATGATTGTGAAAAGGGTGTTTCTTCATGTTGCTTCCTTAGGCGGTTATTGCTGGTATACAAAATAATCATTGGAGTATTTTTGGATATTGATATTGTTATTAGTCTTATATGAACTCCCTCATGGATTGCTTTTAATTTCCAAATACACAATTAGGACCTCCCAAGTGGCGCAGCGGTTGAGCGCTGGGTTGCGAAGCTGCCCGCAGCCTCTGCGGCGCTGGTTCAATCCCCGGCTGCTCCCCGGCCACCAGAGGAGGGTCCCACATGGCGCGCAGACCTCTCCTGCCGCCCGCTGCTCCCCTCAGCAGTGTACTTCGGTCCTTCTGCCTGCTCTGCTCCCCGCTCTGGCTCTGGTGAATTCTCTCACCCTCCCGGGCTTCTGACTGTACCCAGTGCATGTATAAACAAACAAACAAACAAACAAATAAATAAAAACATGCCTCTATTAAAAAAAAAGATTATTTATTCAAATACACAATTATACTGTGTTAATGAATATTTCAAGGGGAGGAAGGGATGTCTTTTCAAGAAATGGTGCTGAGAAAAGTAGACCATCATAGATAAATGACAGATGAGGGGAGAAAGATGTGATATATGTACTAAATGGAATACTACTCAGCTATTAAAAATACTTTGTCATTTATGACAACAGGTGGAACAGCAGGGGACTGTACTAAGCAAAATGAATCAGAAGGAGAAAGACAAATACTGAATCATTTCACTCATGTGGAATATAAAGAAACAAGGGAACAGAAAAAATGAAACCAAACAACCCTAGAAATGTGACTAATGGGGCTGACCACAGGAATGCTGGCAAGGTAATCCAGTGGACTATGGTAGGGGATCATGGGTGCTTTGGTGGTAGGGATGGCATGGTGACTTACATCTAGAGAGGTGTGTAATACACTTTTCAAAAAGCCAAGTATTTCACCTTAATTCTGTGTTTTACTTGTCATTTTTACCATACCCTTTCTAGCCACATCTATACTTTGATTTTTATGGTGTGTTGTTTTTTCAATTCATGTGTTTTTTGTGTGGCTAGCTATTCTGAGTAATCATTTTAGTATGAGTTTGTGGCATTTGTAGTATTTCTAAGTCCTTGAACATCTAAAAATAGTCATCATACACACTGAATGTTGGTTTGTCTAGACATAAAATTCTAGGCTTATGATGATCATTTAACCGTGCCAATGAGATGTATGATGTCAATCCAATTTCCTTCTCTTTGAGATATAAAAATTCTTTTAGAATTTTCTCCTTGTCCTTGAAAATTTTAACTGTGGTTGAAATATGTGTGGATATATGCATCAATTAAATTCATTCTGTTTAGCTTTGGTGAGTTCTTCAAACTAAAGTTGAGCTTTTTAGTTTTTGCATTTTATTCTACTCACTCATTGACTATATCTGACATACACGATCAATGAATTATGTGTACATATATATACACACACAATGCGTAATGAAGTTGAATCTATATAATTTTGAATGTATATATAAAAATTTGAATATATGTTATATGTGAATGTTGAATATATATAAAATTTTGTCATTCGAGTTTAATTTATATATGGTTAAATGCATAGATGTTAAGTACGTGTTTTGATGGATTTTGTAAAATGCATGTTCTCAAGGTACATAATATTTCTGCTATGGACAAATTGTATCCCCTCAAAATTCTTAGAAAAAAAGTTTAGATGAAGTTATGATGGGATCAGTGACTTATAAGAAAATATACTAGAGTGTGTTCATGCTTTCTCCACTAAAATACTCCTTGTAAATTTCATGAGAAATGACATTTATCTGCAATCCAAGGAGAGAGTTCTTACCAGACACTGCCCTGGCAGGCACCTTCTTCTTTGAATTTCTGTCTTCAGTACTATGCGAAATAAATTCCTGTTATTTGAGTTTCCCAGTCCGTGATATTTTGTGTAGCAACCCAAGTTGACTAAGAACAGTTGTCAACACCTTAATGTTCATTTCCCCCATAACCTCCATCCCAAAAGGAGCAACATATGTCTGATTTATTTTCCCAGAGTTTAATTTTGCTTGTTATAAAACTTCTTAGAAAATCAGACTGTGCATTTTTTATAATTCATTTATTTATCAGTAATATATCCTTTTTATTACTGAGTAGTATTTCATTATATATATATATATATATATAAACATAATATGGTTATACATTCTGCTGTTGATATTTTGGTTTGGTTCCATTTGGGAGCTATCATGAATAAAACAGCTATGAGTATTCTTAGGAAAGAATGTTTTTAGCCATGTATTTTTAATTTCTATGGATTAATTGATGAAATTATAGAATTGCTTTATCATGAAATTATAGAACTGCTCTATCATAGGTTTTTAAGTAAAACACACAAGATGGTTTTCCTAAGTGATTGTGCATTTTACAGTATCACCAAGAATGTATGAAAATGCCAGCTGCTTCATATCCTTACCAACATTTGGTGATATCTAATTTTAGCCATTTTGGGGGCAGTGCACATTGGTAACTAACTGTGGTTTTAATTTTCATTTTTTTTTGATGAATAATGGGTTTGAATAGGTTTTCCTGTGCTTATTGCTATACAGTTGTCTTTGTGATATATCTGTTCAAGTCTTTTGTCTTTTGTTTATTGGTTGTGTGTTTTGCATTATTTAACTATTTTATTTCTTTAGATAATTGGGACAGAATTCCTTTGTCTGGTTTATTTATTATGAATTTTATTCCATTGTGTGGTGTGTCCATGCATTTTCATAGTGGTGGTTTTAAATGAACAGAGTTTTTAATTTTGATGAAATCCAAAGTATCTATTTTTTAAGTTAGTGCTTTCTCTGTCCTATCTCAGACATCTTTATTACCTCAAGTTAATGAAAATATTCTATCTTCTTTTAAAGGATTCCCACTTTAGCTTTTACATTTAAGTTTATGACTCATCTCAAATGAAGTTTAAGTAAAATGTGGGGTAGATTCAGAGGTTGATTTTTTTTTCCCTGATAATATTTGGGTGTCTAGATGATTTAGCATCATTTGTTGAAAGGTGTTTCTTTTTCCCACCGAAGTCCCTTGGCAGATTTGTTGAAAAGCAATTGCCTATATATGTAAGGATATATTCCTAGTCCACATTCTGTCCTACATATCTTTCAATCTATATTTAGGCCAAATGAAGGGTGCACAAATGTGTCTCTTGCCCTCAGCATTTCATGTGCTAGACTAAAGTAAGCACAACTGTGCACACCTTGATAAACCCTTCCTGACAATCTCAGTGACTCTATGTGGTCCAATGATTTTCCCCATCCCACAACAGATTGCAGAATCTGTGGAATGCTGTTTACCTTGGTTGACAGCAAAATCAAGTCTTAACTGCCAGATGGAGGTTGGCACCACTTAAAGTTACCAAGTAGGCCAAAGCTTCTCTCTGGCACTGGACCTCGACTTTGCCTTCCCTTCACATTTCTTCCAACATCTATTGTAATCTTAAAAATAGAAACACATGCCTCTGCCAGTCCCCCCTATGGGATCCCAGATGAGAAAACCCTCCAGGAAAATAACAAAATGCAATTTGAATCAAAGTGTGTGAAGCTTCCCAGACACGCCCGGCTGGCGCAAGGAGGAAGCAGCTGGGAAGATGCTGACAGCCCACCAACAATGAGACCGCGGGGTTCAGCTGGGAGACTTCTGCCGTCACCCTCCTCGCTGTTCTCCACATTGTTGCCCTACTCCAGGGTTTGCTTTAAATGAAAAGAAGCTTTGGAGGTGGCCTCAATTGAACAGAGTAGCTGTTTCTTACTCAACACTCAGCCCTATTTGTCCCTGTGGGTTTGCCTCTGGGCTATCTTTCTCCTTTAAGTAGAACAACAGTGTGGAGGAGACACATGATTGGAAAGAAAGATACAACAAAAAATTGGGAGTCTCTCTGTCTTCTGTGAGGTTAGGTGTCCCTTGTCCTCGAGGTCTTTACTCCCTGCTCCCCCGGGAAGAAGTTTATAATCACTATTACAGTCAATGTTTGTCCCGCTCCGAGGTAGGAGTTTAACAGGCGGGCAGAGGGTGAAGGATAGCAGTGTGTGCTTATAACACAGTGTGTGTGCAGCCAGGATAGAAATCAATGAGAACTCTTATCTTCACTACAATTTGCTTTTTCCTATATATATATTTTTAAGATTTATTTATTCATACATACAAGAACCAGGATACAGGTCAAGCGCATGGGAGGGTGAGAGGATTCACCAGAGACAGAGCAGGGAACAGAACAGGCAGACTGAATGAAATACACTGCTGAGGGAAGCAGGGGGCGAGACAGGAGAGGTCCGCTGTACCCTGTGGGTATCTCGCTGGCCGGGATCAAACTCGCACCGCAATTTTTCTGACTCTGTTTCCCGCTACTGCTTCGATACAGCCAAGCCCTCCCTGGTTTATTCCTCATGCTTGTTCTGGATTTGCAATTCCTTATGCCAATACTCAAAATGAGAGTCAACCTGGCATAATGCACTCAGCTCAGAGGGACTTGAGTGGGAAAATGCTTTAAACAGGTTAAGGAACTTACACAATAACTTACTTATATTTTAGCCTTTAGTGTCAACATTTGTAAAATGAAGCTTCCACTATGAACAAATCTTAAAAGGATGCTGTTAGATAAGGAAGGACCATACACAGAGGAGCCACTCAATAAAGTTGTTCCATGTTTTTGTAGTATGTAAATATTCATCCTTCAACATGTAGCTAAGATAACACCTTTTGCACAAAGAATACACCGGTCCCTCTTCTACACTCCCATCTCACTTTGCCTTTATGTATTACATGGTTAAAAAAATCATTCTAGGGACCTCCCTGGTGACTCAAGGGATTAGGATGCAACCTATGAAGCAGTCCGCAGCCTCTGAGCCTCTGCAGCACAAGTTCTTAAATGAAGAAATCTGAAGCCTCTGCAGCACCAATTCCCGGCTGGCCAGGGAGAAACCCACATGGTGCAGCAGACCTCTCCTGACTCACCCGCTGCTCCCCTTAGCAGTGTACTTCGGTCAATCTGCCTGTTCTGTTCCCCATTCTGCTTCTGGTGAATCCTCTCACCACCCCCACACGTCTGACCTGTACCCCAGCTCTGGTATGCATAAATAATTCTTTAAAAAAAAATCATTCTATATGTACAGAATAGGGCTTCAAAGTGAGACTGTATTGAGGTGTGCATAGATAAAAGCAGAGGACTCTTTGTGTATGAATTGTTCTACACTGAGTCTCCTGTTTTGGATGGAAGAAAGAATAAGCTCAGACTAATTTCTAATTTCCTGTACCAAATTTTATATCTTGTGTTCTTTTCTTTAAGAAGGCCCTGAGTTGTATAGGTGTCAGTCCCCATAAATCCTGATTAGATTCTGAGGAGAAGGAGAGAGATGAGGACAGTGGAGAAACCCAGAGCCGAAGGAATTGTGTTAATGTTTTTTTTTTCATTATGCAATTCAGAATTAGTATGCTATTTGGGGGTCTGCAGACAAAGCATGGCAAATGTTGGGAGTATGCTCGTAATCCATAACTCTTCTGGAAATATGAAGATTCGCAGCATTGGAAGCGGGTACCCACAGTGCCCTTGGCTGGGCAAAATCAGCTTGCTCTTAATAGTCACTGACCTCAAGAGCAACTTCTCATCATCAACCCAGTGTCTCAGAGGCGCATTCCCTGACCACCTGTGCTAACACCCTCCGCCAGCCTCAGGCTCCTCTGTTCATATTTGAGGTACTTGCCACTGTCTAAAAGGATATCATTTGCCCTTTTTAACCACACACAAATACACACATACACATTCCAAGTCGTGGCTTTTTCCCATTGTGTTTATGGCTTCGCTCCAGAAGGAAGTGGGAGCCTGGCTTACAGGGAACTTCATTCCTCAGGTGAGCAATGAATGAATGTGATGACTTCTCAAGGAAGTTCATAAAAAGAATACCATGATAGGGCCTCCTTGGTGGCGCAAGGGGTTAAGCACAGCACTATGAAGCTATCCGCAGCCTCTGCAGCAGGAGTTCAATCCCCCTGCTGGCCAGGGAGCTACCCACATGGCGCAGCAGACGTCTCCTGTCTCGCCCTCTGCTCTCCTCAGCAGTGTTTTCAGTCAATCTGCCTGTTCTGCTCCCCACTCTGTCTCTGGTGAATCCTCTCACCACCACCCCCTCCTTGCACCTCTGACCTGTACCCCAGTTCCTGTATGCATAAATAAATCTTTAAAAAAAAGAATATGATCATGAGGGAAGCTTAACTAGAAGAGGAAAGGTAGGTTAGATGCCTCATAATAACTAAAACTGACAGTCCAGTTTGTAAACCCAGGAGAAGCCCTCCTTCTCCTAGAAAGGCTTGGAAGAACCCCACATCTGGATTTCTCATGAGAGGAAGTAGGAAGCTTTATTCCTCATGAACTAAAAAGGACTAGGGGCAATTAAGTCATATATATACTAAAGTTATTTTTGTGGATTTTTTCTTCCTTCTTAGGATATTAAGAGAAGTTGGGACATATCCTCAAATTATCCCAAGAGCCTAATATAGGATTTGGGAGAAATTAGAGAACTAAATTTAAATTAAAGGACGATAAAAAAAAAAGTTAAGAAGACGTCTGATATGGTTCTATATAAACAGTCTATGTGTTAGGCAGAAAAACAAAAACAAATTAAAAACATAATAAACCAGAAAACCTCAGTTGTTGAAAGCTTTGGATTTTTCAGCACACTGTATGGCATAAAAGATTTCTATTGGAAACTTCTGAGAAGGCATCCATTAGAAGGTAGGAGTCCCTTGCTGTGAAGTCTAAAACATCTCTTTTGCCACAAAATGACATGGTACACAAACTCAAATAAGTATAGCTGGTAACTTAGCAACCGCAAATATTTACAAATATGCAAGTCAAGCCCCGTCAAAATATCAGGGTAATTATTGGCAAATTGTATACCATGCAAATGCTTTGCAACCATGCAAAATGAGTCCTGTTGTGGGTGGTTGCCACAATTGCTCTTAACTGCTGCCTGGAAGTGTCTCTCAGCCTCCTGGGTTTTGTTGGATTGGATTGATGTGACATAAAATTACATTGCAGGCCAAGTGCATGTGTCATTTACCTGATCATGCTCTACCACCAGGGTCCTCCATTTGGGTGTCATGCTGGGTTAGCCCAGCTAACAAGCTACGGAAAGCAAATTACTTGATGGTCTCACTCAAAGACAGTCAATAACTTAAAAAAAAAAAAAAAAAAGGAAGAGAATCTGGAAATTAATGGCTATCTAGATTTTTTTTTAATTCATTCTTTCATTAACTGTGTTTATAAAGGAGTTTTGTATTACACATCTTTGACCCTTTCAGAAGAAAGAAAGGATTTGGTAGGGAGGACAGAGAAAGAAAAAAAACAAGAGAGCAAGAGAAACAGAAAGTCAGAAATATTGAACATATGTGCACAATGAGTAACAGTTAGTGGAAAATTTAATACTAATTGACTTGTCTTTTATTTGTGAATCTGAGTGATGCCAAAATGGGCAGGCAAAATAACCACATGCTGTGCCAATTAATAGCTGAACTAGAGACTAAAGAATCAAATAAGTTGCCTACCCACCTGAACGGGAGGAGGAAAAATCCTCAAATTAAATTTGCATACCATTTTATACTTCCTACCCTTTGCAAGTACTTTATAAATTTAGTCTCAAAAATAAAATGTACTGTAATTCTCCTTTTGCTATCTTGCATCTCCCGTACTGTGGAGATTACAGTTGGAACCAATTTATTTTGCTGTTCTTAGTATTTCAAATTCTTGGAGAAAAGAGTTTTTTCAGCCAAGATTCACACCAAAGCAACTTGATAATCTTGCCCACGCAGGATCAAATGTGAACTTCAACGACAATGAAATTGTGCAACATGCCCTTCTCTGCAGCCAGTCAAGTGCAAAGAAACCTGAGTTGCTGCCACTTGTGGAGGCTTTGCAAATGTTGAGGGAAAATAGTGGAGCACAGGGTTTCTGGCCA